>NC_077247.1:39695434-39995434 GCF_947179165.1 Solanum dulcamara
GGGAAATTAATATATTTATATTTATTTATTTTTCGGATGAAGAATATTTTTTTTTTTTTATATATATATATATATTGAAGAGGGGACAAAAGATTATGGGTTAATTAATATAATATTAATATAGGGTATGGGGAGGGGGCACGCGTGTATTTGTTTATTATTTCGGAAGAATATATATGGGGAAGGGGGTGCACGCTTGGATTTGTTTATTATATATATATATATATATTTTTTTTTCCGGAAGAATATATATGGGGACGCGTGGTATAAATTAATATTATTTATTTTTATTTCATCAATTATTTAATTTAAAAATAAAATCGGATGTGAATATATATATTTTGGAAAAGAGATATAATATTAATATGGGTATATGTGCAGGGGACAAGCATGAAATAAAAAATGGTATAGGGATATGGGAAGGGGGACAAAACATATAATAATATATATATTTTATTTAAATTTTTTATTTTTAAAAAAAAATCGGATGAATTTTTATAATATATATATTTTTTATTTTTATTTTTAAATAGGAATTCGGATGAATATATATATATATATATATATATATATATATATATATATATTTAAAATGGACAAAGAATGATGGGCGGGGCACGCGTGGATTAAAATAATATTAATGTTTTAATTTTTATTAAAAAGATAAATAAAAAATAAAAAAAAAATCGGATGAATATAATATATATATATATATATATTATTATATTCATTTTTTTTAAAATTATTTGGATGAAAAGAAAACAATTATATATTTTATTATTATTTATTTTTTAAATAGGAATTCGGGTGAATATTATATATATATATATATATATATTAAAATGGTACAAAAGTGCGGCGGAAAATATATATATATATATATATATTATTATATTCATTTTTTAAAATTATTTGGATGAAAAGAAAATAATTATATATTTTATTATTATTTAATGTTTATTATTATTTATTTTTTAAATAGGGGACAACGGGTGATGGACATTATTAATATAGTATTAATATATGTATGGATAGTAAATTAAAATATATTTTTTATTGTTATTATTATTATTATTATTATTTTACGGAAGATTAACATTATTTAATTATTTATTTATTTATTATTATTTTAAAAGAGGGACAAAAAGGTGTGCAGAATATTATTATTTTATTTTTAATTATTTTTATTTTCGGATGAATAAATAATATATATATTTTTTAATTTCTTTATTTATTATTATTATTATTTATTTATTGATTTATTTATTTTTATTTTTTTGACGAGGAGATGACATATATATTATTTGCGTGTTGTAGTATTAATGGAAGAATAAAAATAATAAAAAAAAATTGTTAATTCAATATTAATTATTTGTTATTTAGGAGAAGTAATGAAAACGCAAAATTAATTGGTGAAATTGGTTTTCAAATTAGACCAATTAATTTACGATCTTCTTAATTTTAACAAAAGTAAAATGATTAACCTTATTGTAACTAATTATTAATTTACGAAATAATTAATTATGGTAAATAATAATTTTCTTTTTATAAGTCAAATTTAAATATTACTAAGAGATAATGACTATATAACAAAAAAAATGCATGTGTTATGAAGATAACAAATTATTTAAAATACACTTGAAAATATGCATGGTTTTATAAAAGTCAATTATTTTAATTTAATTAAAATTGAAGAAGTCTAAAATTAAAATAAGATGAGTATGCATTAATTAATTAACCAACCTCTCATTTTTTACAAAGTAAATAATTAACTTCAGTTTAAATAAATTAACTTAAAATATGAGTCTATTAATTAAAATCCAACTAATTAACAGAGCTATTTATTTTTAAAAAATCTTTTGAAACAATTTTTTTGAATAAATAATAAAATATATTCTATTCAAGAATTATTTTATAAATATATATATATATATAGAGAGAGAAATTAATTTAAAATGATGATATCATATATGTATATTTCGTTTTTTTTTATTATTATTATTATTATTTAATTTTATATATATATTTTATTATTATTGTATTATTATTATTTTTTGTAAAAATTACGTTGTTGAGGGTAAAAATTGGGTGTCAACACTAATTCCCATATTTGTTGAGTAAAGTCCTCTGACTTTATTTGTTGAGTTGGCGATATATGATTGGATTGGATGGTATATGATTTGATTGGATCGGATGGTATATGATTTGATTTGATTGGATTGGATGGATATGATTGGATTGGATCAAATGGTATATAATTTGATTGGATCAGACTATATATGATTTGATTAGATCGGATTATATATGACTGGATCGGATCGGATTGTATATGATTGTTCTCTGTATAATCCGTATTATTACTTTAGACTTATGGCATCTTGATTGAGTCTCCTACTCTTAATTGAGTTACTTGAGTTGATATTATTCTACCTTGATGCATGTTTCATTCGGCCATATTACATACTCGTACATTTCATGTATTGACATCCATTTGGATCTGCATCATTTCATGATGCAAAGACAGGTTCTAGAGATCATCAACAGGCGCACCATTGAGGATTCGTTCTCATTACAACTGATTGGTGAGTCCTCCCTTACATTCAGAGGATACCCTTTACGTTATTCTTAGTTTGAGTTTAGTCTTTTCATTTTGATTTTTGGTAGCCATGAACCTGTCATTGACACTATTTAGACAATAGTGATAGAGGCTTCATAGACTAAATAGTGGAGGGTTGATTAAGTATTTTTATTCCTTAAATTGTTCTTGTTAGACTGTTCTCATAACACATATTATAGTTTGATTTATTGGCCTATGACCTTTCTTTCTTGAGTTAGATTGTTGATTGGGATTGTCCACCTAATATTTCCTTTATTTTAATTCTTCTACTGATAGAATGAATGAACGAATATGTGATCAGGCCAAGTGGTTCACTTAGGAGACAACAATGGCTTCTGAGTGCCGGTTACGTCTAGGGTACCCTCTCAGAGCGTGACAAAGAGACTCATCATTATCTGTATATAACTTCCTTTGACCCAATTCTTATATATACTAAATAGAAAGAAAAACTCACACCCAGCCTTCTCCACATTAGTAGCTAAAGGATACTAACTAGTCTCCCAAAGCAACTCATAAAATTATAGCCTCATACAACTTTATACTATCTCAGATATACATTTTAAGCCTTTACACTCCTCGCAAGTTAATATCTTTATCTCTAGACTCTAGCATATGCCATGTCAAGCTTACTAAATCAAATCATAAAATGACACTATCCCACTCATAATGTTATTCCCTCTTTCTTTACACCACTCATCTCAAATTCAAGCTTAGGGTCTAGTACTAACACGCACATCACACAGTGCTCGTATACTATACCAACTTACAACTAGTTGGTGAAATTAAGAAACACTCTCCTACTAAGACCTCATGACAAGTAATTGATCCTCATCTCATTGTTTGTCTAATTACAATTTATCACCTCATCTCCTTTCATAACCGAAGTATTATTTACCCATTCAGTAAACCCTCATTGCCTAGTTATATTCATATCCCTCTAATCTCTCTTCAAAATCATAAGCCTAGCTTAGATTTATCATCTCATGACTACTCCTCCCTTCCGTTCACCACATATACTAGGCCTTTACTAACACAAAGATACCTCAACATAAAACTCCTTTCATGGTTCGAGTGTACTCTAATTCATCCTAACTAACAACTCTTCCTCTACCTCGTATGATGAAAGTTAGACGATACTCACTATACTTTAGTCAAAACCAATAGGGACTTCGCTTATAACCCCATAACTTACCTTATAGATACATAACTCTAGTTACATACCTCAACCAACCACTATTTTCACTGTTTGGTTTCTACTCCTCTTACTCCATCTTTTTAGCTCTAGGATAATTCTACCAATTATAGCTTACAATACCTCAAATCACATTCTCTCGAGTGGTAACACTAAGTAATTTGGGACATAACTTCCCTAAAAAAAAGTCATCTGAAGTAAGGTTTAAGGAAGAGAGTCTGGGAGTACATCTTTCTTTGGTTCAATGCACGATTCAACTGAATAAGAGTGCACTCTTTTAAATAAATAGACTTAAGCATACTAATCGGATCCTCCCGAGCCTGGTGTCGTCTATTTACTCTCTAGATATTTTATCTGAAAGTAACTCATCAATAAGAATCTAAGTTTTACTGTTTCGACCACCTTGAGTATGAGGTGTAGTTGGACGTATTTGAGCAACGCATGAATTAAAAGGAACTTTTACAGAGTTAAACTCTATCGCACGAACTCAGAATATGAAAGAAGTAAAATAATTCCTAATGTACTATAGTCTCTTGATTATAAGTGTGGTGCACAACATTGTAATGACCCGTTAGGTAATTTTGAGAACGCGTCTTCTTTCTTTGAAAGAAGACCTTTTTTGTAAATTTAAATTGGGATTTTTGGACTATTCGATATCCTCGGTTAATAAGTTGATAGGTGATTTTAAATAACTAATTTAATTAATGGGTTAAAATGGTAATTTATTTAACACCATATACCACTTATCTCATATTATTAAAATAATTTAGGGTTATTTACTACTTCTAATACATAAGAGTTTTGAAAAAGGAAAAAAAGGGCTAAGGGAACTTACCTTCGACGGCAGAACGAGAACTAAGAGAAACGAATTCCTTCAGGTTACTGGCTAAACTCGTTTTTTTATCCTACGTATTCGTTGCTGGGTTAGGTCGTACATGTTAGTAATCATTGGATAATTATTAATGGTATATGTTGGGTGATTTGAAAGTTAGAAATCCTTCCAACATGGTCGTATAGTTTAATAAGGTAGTTGTTATATGCAGTGCATAATTAGAAAAATGAATTAATAGTGATATGATGATTGCATAGTGATTATTATAGGAATATAGGTTATGGATTGGGTCACGTTCTGCGGTTGTGCTCGTTTGCACCTTAGTTTCAGCTAGTATGTTTTAATTCATTCTTATAATTATCATCATTATAATTCAAGTTTTGATATATTGAGATAAATAATTAAATAATTAAATCATTATAATTAGAGTTATGTTATTGGGGGAATTGAGGTTTAACTCTAATTTTGAAATTCAAAAAATATGGGAGTTGACATGTTAAGTGGCATCAAGATTAGGAACGTGTTTATAGATTTGCTTAAATTTTTGGATCTACGCTAGACATATGATAATAAGGGTGTTGTTAGTTTCAAAATCTTATTGTAATTATTTATTTGACTAGATTACGTTGATTTGGAGGTCCAACGAAAAGGGAAGGGTAAAGTCCCCAGAGTGATTACTTGATTAATTAAGACAAGTGAATTTCTAAACCTCAGTTTAAGCTTGTAGATGCTTGTATTTCCGTGTTATATGTACTGGGGAGTAATGAGAATTGGACTGGGTTATTGACTGTATGATTGGTCTTAAAGGTAGAGATAAGGGGTGTAAAATGGTGACCTAATGACATGTATTAGTGGAATTGATATGTTGTGATTATGAGTTTATTATGTGAAATGACTATGTTGATGTGAGATAGGAAAAATTATTGTTGTTGTCATATTATTATCATGAATCATATGAACATAAATTGATTGTATTGGTTCTGACATACTGTGTTGAGATTGAAGATGATATAAAATAAAGGGGTCGGGTCATACCCTCCGTGCCAGGTATTATGAAACAAAAGAGTCGGGCCACAAGCTCTGTGGCAGGATATGTATATTGAGGGGATGGGCCACACGCTCCGTGACATGTAACATGGATAGAAATGTCCCCATGAGTTCCGGACTGTAATTCAGCGAATATGTACCGATAGAACAGACATGCATCTTTTTATTGCATTATATCGCATTTTATTGATATATGTGAATTCGTGTTTACCACTTATTGCTCTGTATATGTTGAATTTGACTTGATATGATTCACTTGATTAGACTATCGATAAATATTCGTGGACTGTATTGTTATTATTGTGTAGAGTGTAGAGTTGGACTAGTTTTATGCAAATTGTAGTTGAGGAGGTTCGGTTGGGATGTCAGGAGTACTTGTATATCTATCGAGATTTGCTTAGTTTTAGTTATCCACTTGCTGAGTACTGTGTTGTTTGGTACTAACCCCTTGCTTCTACACTTGTGTAGGTTATGAGCCCAGACCTGCTTGATCTCCTCGCATTTTATACCACATCCGAGGCTATCATCTCAAGTGTTGAGATAGTTGTTACATCCATCTAGCGGATACTTCTTACTCCTTTAATATGTTTTTATCCTATTCTAGAGACAAATACATTGTGACTGTATTTTCTTTCGTACTTTGGTAATGTATTAGTGGTTTGTACACATGACAACCAATCTTGGGGAAATTTGAGTTTGTTTTATGTGTTTTTGATTAAGTTAAATTTTGATTTATTTCATTTTCTTCCGCATCTACTTTCCGTTGGATATTAGGCTGACTTGTCTCGGTGGATTGAGATGAGTGCCATCACACTCGGATTTGGGTTGTGACAAACATACCCATAAATAAGACTCTATTAGACAGGACTTCATAGATATCCTAGAACTCTTGAAATCTGTGCTCTAATACCAAGTTTGTCACGTCGCGAGAGGGTACCCTATGCATGACTCGCACGCAGAGACCATCGTTGTCCCCAAGCGAATCACTTGGTCTGATCACTCATTCAATTTAGAAACATCATCATTAATAAATAAATAATAGTTTAAAAATACTCAAAGTATAATGTAACTCAATGTCATAAACTCAATAATAAAATTATGATTTAAAAATAGACTCTAAAAGAATCCTTTTATTCAACTCTACTATGTCTATAAAGTCTCTAACAGACTCATAAAAAGCTGTTGAGACAAGTCCAGGGCTACCTCAAAGAACTAATATATAATAAAAGAATGACTGAAAAGAAAGGAGCTCCTCCGAATGTAAAGAGGTCTCACCAAAATTGGAGAAGTAGATCCTTAATAATACATTTGTTGATGATCTTTAATACTTATGTCTGCATCATAAAACAATGCAGGCCAAATGGAGTCAGTACATCAAATGTAGAGTATGTAAAAAGCTGACCTCATGCAACTCAACTCAATAAATCATGAACTAAAATAGTATAATTCTTTAAATAATATGCAATAAGAGATGCAACTCAATGTATAAAAATATAATATTTTACTCTTGAAGAATTTTTCTAACCGACAACCATCACTTATGAGCTAGTGATGATACAACACTTAAGAACTGTCGTTGTCGCAGCCATCCAATACCTTGTCAGGGTAAAGGACGCTCAAACTCATTGAATCCAAAATTTCTCAAAGTCCACCGTTTTGGGACTAGTTGGGAGTCTCCCGAATTAACGGTTACGGTCCTATCCTAAGCTGACTTCTTAGTTTATGGGCTCACCTCATATCGTTGCTCAATATACTCTCAAAATATTGTATTATTCTCATATACATCAAGTAAGAAAATACTCAAAATAAATCATTTAGACTCTTTTGGACTTAGCTCAAAACTCAACTCATCTCAACTAAAACAATGCATTTAAAATAAAAGTATAATTTAACTTATTAATTCAATCACAAAATGGTTGTCTAATAAAATAATGATCAACTCATTTATGCTCAAAATACTCATGCCCAAAATAATAATTTAGAGACTTCTCAAACTCAACTCATGCTCAAATTCTTTATCAATCAAAGATGAAAATAATCATTCTTTAAATTCAAAATTGTGCATAAAATAATTAATGCAAACACGTTCACAAATCATTCTTTAAAAACTTCATCAATGCCAAAAATAACAAAATAAAAGCTCTCTTAGGGTTCATGTGAATGCAAACATGAATCCATACTCTTAACAAGACTAAACTCAAGAAACTCATCAAGAAATATTGTAGTATATACAAAAACAGAATGAAATTTATATACAAAACTCAATGGGGATTATAAATTATTCAAGAACTCAAGAAACTATGGCTAAAACTCAACTCAACTGTTTGACGATAGAATTTAGATGTAAGGCGCGTGGATGAACTCAATTCAATGCTATGATTAGCCTTACATACCTGAAACGACAATTATCTACTCAAAATTGAAGACTTCGCTTGAAATTCAAGAACCCTAGCTCTTCTCCTCCACTCTACTCCTAGCTCTCAAAAGTTTCTAAGGGTGAATGAGAAGAAAACTCCCTTGGATATTGATAAAGGGTTAAATTTAGTCCCAAAATGACCTAGGTTATGTTTGGGAAAGGTGGAGAAAAGATTGGAATGACCTTCACTGAAACTGAAAAATGTAAGAAAAAAATACACACAAATTGCATTCGTTGAATGCGATTTATGTACAAAAGTCGCGCAACACAAAACGCACTTGCCAAATGCGTTTTATGAAGAAAGTGAGAAAATGAACTAGGTGGGGGCAGGTACGCGTCGCGGACCTATTGTGCACTCTTCTGATTAGGCTGTTCTTGCCCCAAAAAATTATCTTTTGATTTGGGTGGCATAAAAATCAATCGAGACCACTTTTCCACACGATTTTTTTCCCTGATCGATATTCCTGCCTCAAATTAGCCAAAAAAAATTAGGAATGACGCGTTATGCGAGTGCGCTATCCAGTAGGGATATTTTTGTAATTTCTGGGTATAACACTAAGAGCCCCTTTTGGATTGACTTATAAGTTGTTGAAAACATTTTTAAATGTTTGACTGACCAACTTAAAACCATTTTGTTCTTATAATAAGCCCCAAAAAATAATTAAGTCTATTTGATTTAGCTTATCTAAAAGAAAAAAATACTTGGGTGAACACTTTTAATAAATAATTATTGATTTTAGTGATATTTTTTATTTATTACCATTTATACCAATACTATAATAAATCTGCTAGGTATTAAAAGTGAATTATGCATGCAATATAAATGTATTATAATTTTAAAAAAATATATTATGCTTATTTGGTAAGAAATTGACACAATTTATTATAAGTGAATTAAAGTGTCTGATAAATGTATTTTCCATAATAAAACTTGTGTTATATGTGTTTTATGAATTATTCTCGGTAATATGTATTAAAACTGTATTATAAATATATTATAAGTGCCAGTAAAAAAAGTTATTGCTATAAATGATAAATATTTTCTTAATATTTTCCCAGACTCTACGCATAGCGAGAGGTTTAGTGCACCAAACTGCCCTTTTTTATAACATATCTATGTAAGTTTTCTATCTAAAATAGCTTATAAGCTGAAAATAATTTACAAGCCCCAAAAAACTAATAAGCTGGGTTATTCCAACTTAGTTTTCTTAATTAGTATATTTATGTAAATTTCCCTGTCTAAAAAAGCCTATAAGGTGAAAGTAGCTTACAACCCCCAAAAATAATAAGTTGGGCTATTCCAACTTATTTTTTGGGGCTTATGAATTATTTTTAGCTTATAAATTATTTAAGATAAACTAAGCCAAAAAGGCTCTAAAGCTAGCCAGCCAATCATACCATTAATTGCCCTCCAAATTAAGATTAAAAGTGAGAATGTGAGATAGGTAGGGTTAGGTATTTAACTTTAGAGTGTAGGGCTTGAACATATTTTTCAAAATAGGAGCTTTAACAAAATTACCTAATCTCATTTCTATCATATTTACTAATTTTCCCTATAATTTAAAATAATTACATATTATCTCCCTAATTATTAACAAATACATATAATTTTTATACACCTAGATACATGTATTTTTGATATCAGATACACTCTGAAATACAAATACATAGGGAGAGAGGCGAGCGAGTGAGAAGAGAAATAAGGTGTATCTCAAATACGTGTGAATCACACTACACACATGTATATGAGATACCAGATACATTTAAGATACATTCTGAAATAAAGATACATAGGGGGAGAGGCGGGCGAGAAAAGGGAGAGAGGCGAACGAGAGAGTCTATGTATCTCAGATACATGCGGATCCACTTGGATACAGTGAATCTGAAATAAATTACACCTAATTTTGACCCATGTATCCGAAATACATGTATCTAGGGACCAAAATCTGACATAAATAATAATTTCAAAAACTCATGGGAAGACATGTAATTAAGCCCTAAACTAGTGGGATTTGTATAAGTTACCCAAATAATTATGTGACATAAGTAGATTAAAATTTAAATAATGATTAAAGGTTATGAAATAGTTATAATTATTCATGAAAATGAATATCTTATTATTTTGTGTATATAATTTGTTGATTTAATTCAATTATTTTTAAAAAAAATTTAATAGAATAAAAGCCAAACTAAAATTAATGATTTTTAAATTAAAAATCAAACCAAACCAAATATCAATTTATTTAAATCGGCTTGGTTTATTTTTTCAAACCAATTCGTGAACAGTACCCCTAACAGAAAGTACACTCTACACACTAATTTTTTAAGTCAATAATTATACTCCCTATATCCCATTTTCGTTGTAGTTTAACTTTTGTCACGTTGATTAAAAAAATACAAGATATAATTTATTAAAGTTAATCATATTTAATGAAGGTAGATTGATTTTTTTATGCATACTTTTTAAATGTTAAGAGTACAATTGAAAACAATTTCAACTTTAACTTTGAATTAAAAAATATACTTTAATTATTTATGATGATCTTTCCCAACAAGCATAAGCTTATCATCAAACGTTTCTTCCATTACGAAGATTCTAAAGTTTTTAAAATGAAACTCAAAAAGTAACTATTATATCCATGTCAAGCAACACTATTCTTCTTTAAATCAAATCAAATCAAATCAACAACTAAATAAAATAATTAAACAAATAAAAAATCAGGTTACCCCCTTCCTTTTTTTGGCACCTTATTTCAATTGAAGATTTTCTTCAAGGGCTCTCCTTCCTTCCAACTTCAACATATGAAGCAAGAAATCACTCCAAGAATCAATAGGACCAGGCAAACACCAATGCACACAATCATTATACAAAACCACACTAGCATTTGGCCAATGTCCATATCTACTAGGATGGCCATCTGGTCTCAACAACATTGCTTGTGTCATGTCCAATAATCTGAACCTTTTACCCTTTTTCTTCCCTTCCTCAGTTGCAACCTTAAATTCTTCAACTTGTGTCCTATAAAATTCCAAACTTGTACCATCCAATGTTGTCTCATTGCTTCTATATGGACTTTTTCTTACACAATTTCCACCTTTATTCCATTCACCACCTTCAAAATGAGAAGGTGCAATTGTCCTAACAAAAGTAACACCTTTAAAATTTTCTAAACTATTTATGGCTTTTAGTGTTGTTTTAAGTGCTTTTTGATGGCCATAATTTATTGGGAGATCAGTAACATTTGGTAGTCCACAGTAATGACACCCAATTATTTGATTTTTTTCGTAGTAGACACTGCACCTTGTGAACCAATGGGCAGAATTGAGGATCAAATAATTGAATTGTTCAATTTGGGTAGTCCATTTTGGATCAGGTTCATCAAGATAAAGATTGAAAAGTCCTGTGTGGCTAGGACCATCAGGATCTGATTCTCTAACTGTGACCAAAAATGGTGACCAATATGCTTCTAGGGTGAAATTATATGTTGTGTATTTCCATCTTTTGAAATTTTGATCTGTGTCATAAGAAATATCAATTGGATATTCCACCTGTAAATTAAACCAAACAGAAAAAGAAAAGAAAATGAATTAGTGATGATTTACTAGTTAATTTTTCATCATATTTCTTTTTGTTGAAACGCACAATATTTAAGCACTTGTCGTATGTTATTTTATCGGCTTGATCAATTTAAAGACAACTCTTAACCTAGTATGGTATTGTCCATCTTTTAGCCACGTCTAATTTCTTTAATTTGTAATCAAGACACACTCTAAATATTTATATCATTTATTTTGAGTTAATTCTGTATTTTTTTTCCTCGTATCTTAAAAATATTCGCACACATTATGTGTAAATAAATGAATTTTTATAGCACACTAATCAACTGTAACAATTCACAACCTTCAAGGAGAAAAGATAACTTCTCTATCTTATTGTGTAATTCGAGTTTAGTATTTTAAAATTAAAGAACTTTTCTATCTTATTGTGTAATTCGAGTTTAGTATTTTAAAATTTATGAGTATATATGTCATTAAATTAGCATGCACTACCTATTGTGAAAAACGATTTTTTAAAAAAAATTAGCATGTACCTAAATTTATTATAATTAAAGAGATATAGAAAGGAACAATTATATTTTTCTTTCACAATATTTCTTGATGAAGAAAGAGGAACCGACGGTCTCGAGGATAGGATTCTCTAACAAGTTGTCATAATGTGACATTATTTGAGTAGTAGTGTATCTTTTTAAGAGATAAAGCCAAGCCTATTTTGAACAAATAAAATACGACTGTATATTATATAAGATATAATACGACAAATTATATATGCTGGCATTCTATATGCTTCCAATTAAAGTAGTTCATTTTGTTATTTAAAAGTTGCAAAATGATTGCAAAAGTATACATTATTCATGATAGTGGCCTTTGATTCTTATGTTTCGTTTGATTTGAATACAAATTATGATGAATTAGTTATATCAAAATAAGTTATAATGAGATTAATTATGATAGAATTAATTGTAATAAATTATTTTTTATTAAGTGTTAGATTTGTTGCATTCAAAATAATATACATTATATAAATTTTAAGAATAAATTATTTGTTTACAAAAATACCCTTTATAAATATAAAAAATAATGTATAAAAAGGATTTAAAAGGATATTTTTATCATTTACCTACTTTATCCCGAAATAAGTTATTTCGAAATTACTATACCACTCAAGAAAAATAGTGAAGGAGAGCATTGGAGTAACTGGTAAAGTCGTTGCTATGTGACCAAAAGATCACGGGTTCAAGCTTTGGAAACAGCATCTGGCAGAAATGCAAGTTAAGGCTGCGTACAATAGACCCTTGTGGTCAGGTCCTTTCCCGAACTCCATGCATAGCAGGAGCTTTAATACACCAGACTGCCTTTTTTTCAAAAAAAAATAATAACTTATCCCGATACTAAGATAAGTTATTTCAAACTTGACAACCAAATAATAAATTGAGTGACACTATAATTTAATAACCACCCTTTGGAGAAAATGAGAAGTTTGATTGAATCTACTGTGACGGCCTACAGTATCATGTCACAAACGCACAGCTAATATATATCGGCATTTCAATTATTCCAACACCCCCACGCTCCTACTTATTTTATTTTATAGTAACAATCTTCTTTATATAATTTATTTTTATTTTATATTATTTGATCAATGCTAATTTGACACAATTTATATTTTTTATTAGGAATGTATTTTACTAAATTAATCTTAATAGTAATGATTTGAAATTTATAAATTTGACTATTATTACTTTATATAGTTATATTTAATACTAGTGATAGAAAAGAAAATATATAATAAAACTCTCTTAAATTTCTAAATTGGACCACAGTATTCTAAAATAAAATGTCTATTTTTTATGTAAAGACCAAGTAACATGAAATAGAGGGAGTACTCTATTCCTAACATTTACTTGTTCAGGCTTTTGGTTATCAAATTTCTTTCACCTTTCTTCAGAGTAGAACTTTAAAATTTTCAAATATTATTTTTTACTTTTAAACAAAAACTATTTTTTTCAAATTTCAGAATGAAACATACCCTAATGTCCATTTTCAAATATTATTTTTCATTGCAAAAACAAACAAATAAAAAAAATAATCATGTTTTAATCCTCGAAAAATAGAACTTCCGATAGAAGCACTTTATTCATTTTAATGAACCTATCCGACATGGATTGGATTGATGAAACATTAAGTTTCGAATACCCGACATGACTAAAAAGCACACGCAAAAAAGTCTTGCTGCATTAATGAGGCTTGAGTATAATTTCACCTAAACGTTCGTCCACCACAAGCTAACTGAAATTAAAAAGAAAAAGGGATTCTATCTATGTATTTAAGTTTAGATTAATTAAAATGTATGCTTTTCATTTTTTACATAAAAAATATGTCATATCTGGATTACTCTTAAAATTATAATATCGTCAAATATAAAATAACCACAAACTTAACATAATACATAAATAATTAAATGGTGAAGCAATGAATAGTCATAGTAAACCTGTAAATAATCACAGAAAAAGGACTTAATATGCTCATTTTAATCAATTAAAAATCAAAATACTTAGTTATATATCACAGTTACTAAAATTATAATTTATCAATAATTAAAGAATTAAAAATACTATTAACCGGAAGGAAAAAATAAAAAGAGGACGGCCGAGAAGGGAAAAAAAGAAGTTCATGTAATCAAAACCTGAAATTTTGTAGGTACTAGCAAATTAAGGACAACAACATACTAAAGAAACACAACTTTCATCCTTAAATTGTGAAGATAAATGGATTGTTTTCGATGTAAATGAAAGAAAATTAGAGACATCTTACCCGTGACAAGAGGCAAATTAAAGACTGCATTTGATTTCTTCCGACTGAATCTCCAATAAATGCCATAGATTTGTTTCTCATCATATCCAAAAACTGATAGGGGTTGAAAATTGGCAGATCGCACCCTTTAGGCTTCCACTTCCATTTCAAGAATTCAGTATCCGGCCTACCATATTTCATGCAATTTTGGTGCTCGTGGATCGCCCAACATGTTGTGTTCGTGTAATATGGAGCGTCCGGATTACGAACCCATTCTCCAATAAATACATCACATGTGTCTTCATCATCCTGTTCCGTAATCTTTATCTTTTGGTCCTTACTTTTAGTAGAAGAATGGTCTACGATTAAATTCGCAGGGTACCTATAAAAAGGATGGTAGAGAGGAATAAGACCAAGAATGATTAATGTTAAAGAAACAGGTATTAATATTCTTGGAGTTCTCTGAGCTATACTGGAGTTTCTCCAAAAGGGAAGAAGCTCCATAGTTTAAAAATCAGAAATGGGATTATGAGAGAGGAAGGAGGAAAAAATTTACAATTGTTGGAACTTATATGTGATACAATAAACGTGCTAATCACTAATTATAAGGTTTTAGTTGGACTAACTCCAAAATCTTTACAATTATGCAACTTTTGAATCGACGTTATGTCTTTATCTTGCAATAATTAGTTATTATTATAAGTTTAAAAAGAAAAGTTAGTGACCCATTCCTTAATTCAAATTAATTGGTGACTCTGATTTTATCAATTTCTGTACACGTCTAATCCATAACCACCCTCATATGTAATTAATTATTAAGGGGAGAAAAATTATGGGACTGCAATAATTGTATGTTAACTATTGTGAATTATATTCAATATACTTAATTTAATTAGTCAAATCACCGTACGTACATGATTAATATCTGTCATTACAAAGAATAAATATAGTTTATCTAATCTGGCAGGAGATTATGATCAGAGTTACGTGAGTTAATTAATTAGTCAAATCATCGTATATACTTAATTCACCTAAACTTAAAAATAGATAAAGCTTAACGTATTCATATTTCGTAAATGCACTCAAATTTAAACTAAAAGTAAATTAAATAATTAACTTCAGTTGTTGGCTATTTAATACGTTAGCATTTCCTGCTACTAACATCTTCAAATTTTTCTTAAAAAAAGCAAATAACAATAAACGGAAGAAGTACAAAACATAAATAAGAGTCCACAAGAATTTTTTATGAACTCTAAAATATCGAAAATGTCCTTATTAGTCCAAGCAAGCAAATGTGGAAAGTCAAGCTGAGGATGAGAGGAAGAAGAAATAATTAGCATTGTGGAGTGGGCATAGTGCTAATAATTTATTGTACATATATGTGGTATATTGTAGTACGTGGTAACCATATCGTGTACATAATAATCTATACAACAATTATTAAATTTCTAATGTGATGACACTATATGCACGTCTTTCGAACATAATTGTCTGAGCAATTATACTAGATATACATCACTGTTAATAGTCTTGACTATTACTCCATGTTATGATTGAAGACTCTTCGTGTTCTAAAACATTTATGTGACATAATTAATGTCAAATTAAAGAGACCTTGTCTCATCTCCGGAAAACTTGATCACAAGATTGTTTAGTGCCATTAAAGAGAAATACGGAGTGATGTCCAAGCTCATCGTGTAGAAGGTAATGAAGTAATTATTGTTATATTAGTTAAGGAGAACCTGATGACAAACAAAGTTGATTGGGAGCAGGACATATGCCCTTCGAGACATCGAATGTGCTGGAGTTATGGGTACATAAAAGACTCTGCTTAAGTTAATTTTCGGGGGAAAAAAATTAGCGTCTTTAATTTTTGGAACACTTCTCAACAAAATAGACCTTAAATTTAGTTTTACAAAATAGACCTTAAATTTAGTTTTGAAACTGGTGAGTAATTATTTCTCATGGAAAAGATTTTGTTGGGAAAGAATTCTTAATGGATGTTTATTTGTACTGAACATTATGCAACTGTTAATTAATTTCTGTCATACATGGTAGACTAGCTCATGTTTATATTACTTTTATTAAAAAACTTTAAAAATTGAAATTAACCCGTGCAATAAAATTTAATAATTTTTCTAAGTCTCCTGTGTATAGAAGCAAAATATGTCAAAGAAATCTTTCAAATCTATTAGTACTATTAAAGAGACATAATTAATTAAACAACAATTGAGACTTAGCATATTTCAGGAACACTATTAGCAAAAGTGGAAAAAAGTATTACACTATTGAAAAATTTTCAAATATATCTTCTTAAATTTAAAGAGGCTGAAAAAATATTTTTAAAATTCAAATCAAAAGTGGAAAATAATTAGAAGGTGACAATTAATGCTAGGCTAAGATAGGTTCACATAGATACTACTAGGGGTGTACATGTACCGGATTAGTTCAGATTTTTTACAAACCAAATCAAACCATTTTTGTTGGGTTATTAAATCTATAAACCAAACCAATAAAAGTCGAGTTTTTCGATATCAATTTTTCTCGGGTTTTAGGGTTTTTTCGGTTTTTTCGAGTTTTTTTGGGTTTCTCAGATTTTTCATAGTATCTAATAAAAAGCACAGAGCAGTGCTTCTTAAAAAGAGTTCTAGTACAAAATATCAACATATAAGATGGAGGCAGAACACTGTTTGAAGTTTTAACTTTATAGTATAACTTTATAAGATGGACTTTTTTGTATATTATTTAGATAGGCTTCTCAAGTCCAAATCTAAATGTAAGAAAAAAAACAAAAATTATGAAAAAATTTTAAAAAATATTTATTAAAATGTAATTTATAAATATTTTTATGTATAACATAATTTAAAAGTAGTATATCTATAATCGGGTCGGTTTGGGTTCGGTTTGACTTTTTTTAGTTAAAACCAAACCAACCCTATAATGGTCAGGTTTTTTTTTCAAACACCAAACCAAGTCAAACCAAACCACTAGTCGGGTTTTTTTTCCCATTTGATTTGGTTTGTTGATTTGGTGCGGTTTATCGATTTGCCCTCTACGGCAATAGATACTACTATATAGTTATAGCTTGTTTAAATGTAAACTTGAAACAAGAAAGAAAGTGCATGAGTTAGATCTAGTCAACTGTGCCCCTTTGTCTCAAAATTATTTGTCATAATTATTAAAAGTAGTTGTCTTAATTTTTTTTATTTTAGAAGTTTTAAAAAATAATTAATTTTTCGATTAAACAAAGTAAATATTCAATAAAAAGAGCCTTAAGACATAAATAAAAGTACATTAGTCAAAAACTCCCTCATAATTAGTAGTAATTTTTTTCTAAACGCGTGTAAAAGAAAAACACGACAAACTTGAAGGATAAATGAGAAGTTACCTTAGACAATAGGCATATTAATGAGTGCATATTGATTTCTTGCACCAGAATCTCCAACAAAGGCTAGTGATTTCCCCTTAACAAGTTGAA
Organism: Solanum dulcamara; assembly: GCF_947179165.1. Lineage (NCBI taxonomy): Eukaryota > Viridiplantae > Streptophyta > Magnoliopsida > Solanales > Solanaceae > Solanum > Solanum dulcamara. The sequence goes on from NC_077247.1 coordinate 39,713,368, forward strand.
GAAATTGATGTGCATCAAATATTGGTAGCTTACATGCATCTGGTTTCCACTTCCATTTCAAGAAGTCAATATCAGGCCTCCCAAATTTCAGGACGTCTAGGATTATTGTAAATAGGAAGAAGGCAAGGCCAACAAGAGCTCTTTTTTAGCTACAAATTACTCTGTTTGCAAAGTAAGTCGGCTTTTAAGAGTTAAATTATTCTTGTATTATTAAAAAGTCATTACTGTTAGTAACGTTTTACCCTTAAAACGTGTCTGTGGGTAACGAAGTAATAAAACGTATTTGACAGTAACGTTTACTCTATTTTCAAAGCAAATCGGCTTTTAAGACTTAAACTATTCATGTGTTATTAAAGAATTGTTACTGTCAGTAATGTTTTACCCCTAAAACATGTGTGTGAGTAACGAATTAATAAAACGTATTTGACAATAACGTTTTATGTTTGTTTCCTCCGTAAGGCATTTGTCTTTTTGCCATTGATTTTTTTGAATAAAATAATATCTAAAACATTATTGTCAAGTACGTTTATACTAGTTTTGTAAAATTTTTAAAAAAAAATATACTATTTTAATAAATTGATTTAAATAATGGCTTACTTCGATCAAAAATTTCAAGAACTATAGTGCTTAAAACTTCACAGAAAGCCTTCCGTTTTATATAGAGAAATACAGTGAGTGAAGAAACAGTAATACAATTTACTTGTAACTCCCTCCATTCTATTCCCACCAATAAGTTTTACTTGGTTGGCACGAATATATAAGACATGTTATATTGTTGAACTAGATTGGCAAGGGCCCGTGCTCAACAATTTATTTTCAGACTAAACAATTCCACTTGAAAATATTAATAATGCAAGATTACTTTAAAATATGGATAATATTATATTATTAGAAATATCCATAATATGTATAACAGACACAAGTATGGTGTCTTCTTAAGCCATTTGTAACCATTGTTATATACCCACAATTTAGTAGACGTAAAGTGCTTAGTCAGAGTTCTAATTTTAGTATCCATCCTTCTGCATTTCAAAAGGCCATGGCATAGGGAGCTGTTGAGGTTTCTGACAAAAATGTGCTGCATTAGTAATCCTGCAAAGTTGAGGCAATTGTTGATGGAAGGAAAACTCATAAGAAAGTGGCATATTACATAAGAAAGTGGTATATCACGTCACCTGAAGAGTAAGGATACTGAGGTAAACAAAAAGCTGAATAACTGATTTACTTCATTCTTGCTATTGAACAAACTTACCGAGTGACAATCCAAAAACTTCTTTTCTTCATCAAACAAAAGTCACAAAAACAGGGAAGAGACTTCCTATAATTAGACAATGAAAGATTGTTACGAACCAAATTAGATATGCCTTTTAAATTAATGTAAGAGTCAAACTATAATAGTCATCTAAATTTGTTTAGGCAAAATTATATCTTTCAGATCAATAAAATGAATCTATTATAAATAGAGACGTAGCCATTTCCCTTCATTTCGATATTCTTTTAATTGATATTCCTTTGACCTTCATTTAAGTATTCATAACTCAAGTTTTTAAATTTTTAACTGCTACGAACAGGGATTAATCTATCCAAAAAAAAATTGAAAATCATCTGTGCCAAGAAATCACCAAATTTGATAAGCTATTATTTCCTATCTTCTTTATGGGGAAACTTTGCAATCTTTTGAAAAGGAAAACTTGAAAGTTTAAAATATATATATCTATGGAAGTTATTAATCATTGACAACATAGTTGGCTTAACCATACACTAAAACATTCACATGCACCACATATTTTGCCTATGTGAAGTTATCAATGGATTAAACTCATCAACAATTGAAGCTAAGGTTTAATAATTCTACAAAAATCCTGCAAAATATTTGTACATCTCTTAAAGTGCATATATATTTGATGAAAATTGGCAATAACTATAAAAGATCCCATAGCTAAAATCTGCAAGTTCACAATACTATGAGCATGGGCTAACACTGGTCAAAAATCTCACGCATTCATTATGAAGTTTCCATTATGGAGTGAAACTTACCAAAGTGAAACAAATAATTCATATTTTGCAATGTTGAAGAAAAACACAAATGAAATATTGTGTAAACGCAATTTAACATATATAATATTTGTGAGCAGTCATTTAGAGTATTACATAGATCCTCGTGTGAAAGCTAAATTTCACTGCATAAGCATAAATCAAATAAGTTAAATAATACACAATGCTATACATTTTTCAAGCCACTAATCAAGTTTAATACAAAAAGGCCAATAACTTAGAGAAGGAATTAAATCACCTGAATATCCAATTTAGAGCCATACTCTCAATTATTCATATAGAAGAAAATAACCACCAAAAGAGAAGAAAATAACGATAAAACTCAATCTACCTTCTCTTTTTCTTTTTCTTGCATCAAATTGTGGTAACCTCATGTTATAAATAATGAACTCCCTAAAACTTATAAAATAATAAGTAGAAGAAATACATACGATTTGACGAACTTGATCGTGCTCTATGTATTCACACAATATATAAGATATCTAAAAATTTTGATGTGACTAAAGCCTCAAATTTCACAATGTTTACGCTCTTGTCTACGTAAAAATCAAAACAAAAGCTACCTTAGAATAATAGATCATCTAGACATTGTTGATCCTAATAGTTGAGCACAACATAGTTGCTGGAGAAGTCTTAAAAACTGAACTCCTCACCTTTCACAAGTCACTTGCCAATTTCAAGATTGAACCATAAATATAAATCACTACAATATGAGATTCTAGTAGAGCAATTAGAAGGATAACAATGATCAAATGGAAAAGCAACTGTCAACAAAAATCAAATAGATTCACTTGTAGATGAGGAGATTACAATTAATTGTAATTTTTTTTATTAATTGCATTTAGAATTTGCATTTAAATTTGGTTAATTTGCAGTGGTTTCTAACCGTAATATTTTGTTCACTTTAATTTTTATTTTAAATCTAACAAATATCTTAAGGTTATATAATTCACACCCCACAAGCTCTTTTTTATACTTCTACTTCCTCTCAACTCAAATGAGTGAGATAATTTTTCACCAATTAACTCATTTCTTTTACCAAATATTAACAAGGAAAAACAAATATCAAATATTCGCCTCCTTTTCAGTAATCGTTCTTCGTAAGCCTCTTTCCCCAAAAGGCAATAATGTTCTAAAGAAATTCAAAGCCATATAATTTTTATCTTATAGATTTATCTTGTCTTTTTCAGGCATTTTAGACATGAAAATTTTAGAATATATTGTCACGGACTTAGACTTAGACTAAGACCTCCGTGCGGCACTTGACAACTTACTCATGAATCTTTCATGATCTTGTAAGCTCAAGTAAGCCTTTAAGACTAGATCGCTAAGGCAATGCTAGATTGTAAGAAACACAAGAGAGTTTTTATGAATAAGGCTTTTGTATTGCTTGGAAGAATACTTGATTGCTTGATGGATTTCTACAAATGAATGTCCCTTCTATTTATACTATTCCTAAGGGGCTCAAGTGTAAATAGAAATTGCTATACAAATTCCTTCATATTTACAAAGAAGTCCCTCTCTAGAATTCTGTACACACTTTAGAGAATTCCAAGTCTTTCAAGACTTCTCTACAAGCTTCTATAAGAATCTAGAGTCTTCTACTAACCTATCCAAGACTCTAAATTCTTCTACCTTCTTCAAGATCAAGTGGCGGGCCATAACAATATGCCTATTAAACTACCTTTTATAATAAAGCTGAAAGGAAAGAACATATATGCCTATTAAACATACTGGCAATATTGGCCAACCATTGTTATTGGAATATATGCCTATTAAACACATATATATATATGACTTTATTTTTTCCACATCTTTTGAATATAAGAATATTGTGTTTACCAATTGAGTTTATTTTTTTTCACATCTTGTGGATATAATAGTAACTGTTTAATATCTTCAAGCACACCAATATACTTGCTAATACATTTTTCTCTATGAGTACCTACTGTAATGCGAGTAGTAGTAGTTAGTTTTTTCATTTTGAAAAAAATAACATAGTAGAAACTTCATGAACACAAACACCCATAAAAATTGAGAGCAATAACAGAAGCAGCGAGAAATCCATTGGAAGTACAAAGAAAGAAAGGAAAAAAGCACAATCCACTTCTAAATTTTAGTCACTTTTGATAGCTGAATTTTGCCACAGAATGATTTAATTGTGCACTAATTAAATAATAACAAAGGCAAAAATGTTAAAGTTGTTGGGTTTAATTAATAGTTTGAATGAGAAATTGAGGGAAAAAGAAGTGGAGGGAAAACTAATATGTTCTCTCTTGCTTTATTAAATAAGTTTTGGTCCCACATAGGTGGTGGAAAGGAAAAGTCTCCTACTTAAAAGTAGAAGCACTCCTTTATGTTGCTAAAGGGTCAATGAGAGGGTCTCCCCTCTCGCCGTCGTCGTCGTCGCTCGCTCGGCTCGGCTACGGCTACGGCTTGGATATGATTGATAATCTTTTTGGACCAAATTTCCTTTAAATTTTAATTAATTAATATTATTTATTTATTTAATTAATTAAGTGAAAAAATCCTGACCCGTGACCCGCGACCCATTTCTTTCCCAGATTAATTTAAAAATATTTCTCTCCGTTTTTCCAACGGATTTTTGAAAGGTTGCAACCTTGTCCGAAAAGTTGCAAACCTTTTCTCAACAGGCAAATCTTTTCCCAACACCGCCTTTTCTTAAAAGGTGTAAACAGTCTATATATATTTATTAATCCTCAGAATATTCCATACGAAATTTCAGAAATAACATCTTCTTCTTCTTTCTACACTTCCTAAAACTCGTGTGATATACAGCCTTCAAGTAGTTCGCAGTCACCAAAGATTTTCAATACCTCTACTTTGGTGAGTAAATCGTTCTATCCTGGGAGGAAAGATTCCAAAACCTCGAGTACTTTGAGGGGAATAATTTCCTTAAGGACACACTGTGTATTCAGTGGGCTCGATTTTGTTCTTACAATATTTTTTCATATACTGTTATTATTTTCAGATTTATTCCAGATTCTATCTTTTATTACTTTCAGAAGTTATTGTTACTGTTTAATATTTTCCAATATAGTTTACTAACAATCTTAAGGAAATTATTGTTATTATTATTTTCTGATTAAACTGTATTCTGTTTTTGGAGACTAAAACTTGTGTGGTTTTCTACTCCGTTTGTACAACGATTTGAAGAGTATAAAAACTTCATCGTTGTTTTTGTAAAAGGTCTGATATTCTAAAATATTAAGACAGTTTGTCTATTTTTGACAGTGAAAAGAAATGACAAGTGATACTGCTACTACTTCTGCGACTGTTGCTGCAACAAGCCGCACTTCTGTGCCACCGGCAGAAAAACCAGGAAAATTTTCTGGAGCCAACTTCAAAGGAGGTTTACCTCAGAACTTGTGGGGGAAGCTATCCTTACAGCTAATCGAATACTCAACAGAGTACCCCACAGCAAAACACAAACTATTCCATATGAACTATGGAAAAGAAGAAAACCCAACTTGAAATGTTTCAAAGTGTGGGGTGTTTAGCAAAGGTCCAAGTTCCTTTTTCCAAAAGGATAAATATCGGACCAAAGACCGTGAATTGTATTTTTATTGGCTATGCTACAAACAACAAAGCTTGTCGATTTTTAGTTCACAAATTGGACAATCCTGAAATTAATGTTAATACGGTAATTGAATCAGATAATGCTGAATTCTTTGAAAATATTTATCCGTATAAAATTAAATATGAGTCCTCAAGTGAAAGATCTAAACGACCACGAGTAGAACCAAATGAAAGTAAATCAACCGAAGAGGATCCAAGGCGTAGCAAACGTCAAAGGATATCTACTTCCTTTGGACTAGATTTTGTGACATTCTTGCTTGAAAATGAGTCTTAAACATTTAAAGCTGCAATATCTTCTTCTGATTCAGCATTTTGGAAAGAGGCAATCAATAGTGAGATTCAATCAATTTTAAATAATCATACATGGGAATTGAATAATCTTCCTCCTGGAAATAAACCTTTAGGATCAAAATGGATATTTAAAAGGAAAATGAAAGCTGATGGCACTATTGATAAATATAAGGCAAGACTTGTGATTAAAGGTTATAGATAAAAAGAAGACCTTGATTACTTTGAAACATACTCGCCGGTAACAAGGATAACATCTATTCGGGTGTTAGTGGCACTTGCAGCTGTATATGGTCTTGAAATCTATCAAATGGATGTTAAGACGGCTTTCTTAAATGGAGAATTGGAGGAAGAAATTTACATGGAACAACCTGAGGGTTTCGTAGTTCCAGGTAAAGAAAGAAAAGTGTACAAACTTGTTAAGTCACTTTATAGATTTAAACAAGCACCTAAACAATGGCATGCGAAATTTGACAAAATAATGTTGGCAAATGGATTTAAGATTAATGAGTGTGACAAATGTGTTTACATTAAAAATACTCCAAATCATGAAGTCATTGTTTGTTTATATGTTGATGACATGTTGATAATGAGTAAAGACATTGCCGATGTAAATGCTACGAAGCGTATGCTTGCTAGCAAATTTGACATGAAAGACTTAGGAATTGCTGACTTGATCTTAGGAATTAGGATCCATAAAACTCCACAAGGTCTAGCATTATCACAGTCACATTATATTGAAAAAATACTTGATAAGTTCAAGTATTTAAATTTCAATGTTGCAAAAACTCCAATTGATGTAAGTTTTACACTTCAAAAGAATGAAGGTAAAAGTGACTCACAATTGGACTATGCACGAGTTTTGGGAAGTTTAATGTATATTATGAATTGTACACGATCAGATATAGCATGTGCTATTAGCAAGTTGAGTCGATTCACGAATAATCCCATTCAAACTCATTGGATGGCAATGAAATGAGTCTTGGGGTATTTGAAACACACCCAAAACTATGCTTTGCATTATAATAAATATCCCGCAGTAATTGAGGGATATAGTAATGCAAACTAGATCACCAGATCATCTGAAGTTAAATCCACAAGTGGATATGTTTTCACCGTTGGTGGAGGAGCAGTGTCTTGGAAATCATCAAAACAGACATGCATCGCCCGCTCTACAATGGAATCTGAATTTATAGCTTTAGACAAGGCTGGTGAAGAAGCTGAATGGCTCCAAAATTTTTTGGAAGATATTCCATTTTGGCCCAAACCTTTGGCACCCATATGTATACATTGTGATAGCCAAGCAGCAATAGGAAGGGCAGAAAGCGTTATGTATAATGGAAAATCACGTCATATTCGATGGCGACACAATACTATTAGACAACTACTCTCTAGTGGTGTTATCACTATTGACTACATAAAGTCAAGAGATAACGTATCAGATCTACTAACAAAAGGCCTATCTAGAGAGGCTGTTGAAAGATCATCGAGAGAAATGGGGTTAAGGCCTAGGACAAGTCATCATGGCGGTAAGTCTACCTAGTAGACTGGAGATCCCAAGAACTAGGTTCAAAGAGATAAAACAAAGTTATGATTAGCGGTTCAACATTGTCAAATAACTTAACCCATTCTCATGATAATGACAATGTTCAAACACGAAGGATAAAACCTTAAGGCTTTTTAATGAGTTAATAAAGCATTAAAGGTTTTTTAATGATTATCTAAGTCTAGCGGAAAATGACTAGATAGTATGTCTATAGGACTACACGTTTAGAAATTACCTATGTGAATGTGAAGTATAAGCCGCTTCAAGGGAAATGACGGTAAAGGCCCATTCTCTATGCATTCACGAAACCAGGCGGTGTTCATGGCTGAAACGAACACAACCGTGAGAACCATAGATGGTTGATGATTAATTATGTGACTTATGTTTTCTAGTTATACAACAAAGTTCGACGGTTCAAAAATATCGCATCTACCGATTGATCGAGTATATCCTATATAAGTTCACTATGGAAAGTTTAAATGGAAACCTACTTATCCAGATGCAATTAATCTTTGCTTGTATATCACACACTTATCTGTGCATTCCTTTATCTTGTAGACATTCTCCATTCATGTGGGGGATTGTTGGGTTTAATTGATAGTTTGAATGAGAAATTAAGGGGAAAAGAAGTGGAGGGAAAAATAATATATTCTCTCATGCTTTATTAAATAAGCTTTGGTCCACATAGGTGGTGGAAAGGAAAAGTCTCCTACTTAAAAGTAGAAGCACTCCTTTATGTTGCTAAAGGGTCAAGAAGAGGGTCTTTCCTCGCACCGTCGTCGTCATCGCTCGCTCGACTTGGCTTTGACTATGGCTACGGCTACGGCTTTGGCTTTGGATTTGGATTTGGATTTCGATTTGGATTTGGATTTAGTCAATTGATATGATTGATTGATAATCTTTTTGGACTAAATTTCCTTTAAATTTTAATTAATATTATTTATTTATTTAATTAATTAAGTGAAAAAATCCTGACCCGTGACCCGCGACCTATTTCTTTTCCAGATTAATTTAAAAATATTTCTCTCCGTTTTTCCAACGGATTTTTGAAAGATTGCAACCTTATCCGAAAAGTTTCAAACCTTTTCTCAACAGACAAATCTTTTCCCAACAGGTGCCTTTTCTTAAAAGGTGTAAACAGTCTATATATATCTGTTAATCCTCAGAATTTTTCATACAAAATTTCTAAAATAACATCTTCTTCTTCTTTCTGCACTTCCTAAAACTTGTGTGATATACAGCCTTCAAGTGGTTTGCAGTCACCAAAGATTTGCAGTACCTCTACTTTGGTGAGTAAATCGTTCTATCCTAGGAGGAAAGATTTCAAAACCTCGGGTACTTTGAGGGAAATAATTTCCTTAAGGACACACTGTGTAGTCTGTGGGCTCGATTTTGTTCTTACAATAATTTTTCATATACTGTTATTATTTTCAGATTTATTCCAAATTCTATCTTTTATTACTTTCAGAAGTTATTGTTACTGTTTAATATTTTTCAATACAGTTTACTAACAAAAATTTCGTATGAGAGATGAATTTCAAAAATTAAAATCATAATATACCTTATATATTAATATGTGTTGGAAATTGATTATGAAGGATGAGGTGCATTCTTTTTGTAGCCATTTAGTATCAGTTACTCAACGTTACTTAGTTATTAGGTTAGAAGTAACTAAAGAATTACTGGTTCACTAACCTTTCATAGTTTTTTGATTGGCGTGGGTGGTTCAATTGATGGACCAATGCTTGAAGATTCAGAGTCAATAACTGCCGCTTTCATTTCCACCTGGCTTGCGTCGAACGATTTGGCCTTTTTAATGTTCATCTCACTAGTGCTTAGTGGAGAGTGATGTTCCTTTTCTGTGTAGGACAGAATTGTTAGATTTGATTGAGTAATATTAAAGCTTATCCAGGCTGACTTCTTTAGTTGAATGTAAAATAGCCTATTAGACAATATTTGTTGGGCATGATCAACGTGGTGCAGTTGGTTATGAAAATAGAAGAACTCATTTGCAAAAGCAAATATTATATATATATATATATATATATATATATATATATAGAGAGAGAGAGAGAGACACACACACACACACACTTAGACATATAAATAAGGGATAACGTTGATGCAAGTTGTGTCAAATATGTCATTTGCTTTCATAAGAGAAGCTTTTCAGCAAGATGACCAGAAATGAAGGTTGTTGTCGAATTGCCGCCATTAGTCAAATCAATTTGAAAGGTACACGTGCAATCGTAGTGAGTTAATACTTTAAATATTATTTATATATGCTAGATTTTGTTGCACTAAAATTAATATGTATATATGTTGTAAATGTAATATCGAGGCACCAATGTTGTCTTTCTTTGACATTTTACGCAATCAAACTGTTTCTTGTTTTTTTGCATTTTTTCTATTTGCACCCTGAACATTCTAACACGGAGAACTTTTGAAGATAATCTGATATTGACATTTCGGCCTTAATATAGAAGACTCCAGCTTGAAACTCTGCTTCATCAATAAACCGAGTAAGTATAGATATTAAGTTTAGATATTTGTCAAACTTACGGAAGTTGTTGAGGTAAGTTCTGCAATAAGAATAACTCGTTCGTGAACATGATTCATGATAAAAGCAGTGGACAACCTAGCAAATTTGCCTAACGCATGGCCTGAAAGCATGACTTTGTTTGTTTTTGTACTATTATCACACCAAATGAATTATTATATATATAAAATATATTATTTATAGCACGCTCAAGGTAGAGATGAAAAAATAAGAAGTCAGTACCAACTGATGAGCTCTAATATCCGTGGATAAGTAGAATTTATGCGAATTATGGAGTTAAATCTGATTTCCAACGATAAACCTGTACATATAGAATAATAACGTAATAGTGTATGGTGTAAAATGGTGATATTTAAGTATAATATTGTAATTCATTCATACCTTGATAAGGAGATATTCCAATGTTCCTTCCAAGGATTATAGGGAACTCTTTATCCTTTTCTATTTTAGTCTCCAATTCAGTTCCTTCAATTTCTCCGAAAGTCATCCCATAAAGTGAAGGTTGTACTTAGTGATCATCAGAAATAATAACCTCACGACACCTATTTTGACTACGGCCTGCATACTTTGAAGGGCCACAATGGAGAACAACTCTCATAATATCTGATAGTAATAAATAAAGAAATATGAGTTCTTTGCATGTTGGGGCATAAATGTTAGCCAAGTAATGCTTGGTAGGAGGGATATACCAATTTCCAGAGCAGGGTCTGGAGTCATTTGAGCAATACTGATAAAAGATGTGATATTTAGTTTGGTCGAAGGCGATAGTAATTTCTCAAACTCGTTAGTTGGTTCGACACGTTCAATTAGAGTTTCTTTATCAAGCATCCAGTAACATTTATGTATCTCATTTTTGACTCTTTTTTATTTGTTGGGGGGAAAGCACCACAACTAAAGTTTGATATGATAATAAATATGAAAATAAATTGGATACGAGAATTTTATGTGGAAACCCCTCTAACTGATAGAGGGAAAAAACCACGGGGCAAAAGGATCTCACTATTTAAAATATGGAGTATACTGCTCTCAAATACAAGGAGAAAACAATAATTAACACTTCTCTCTTGTAAAAGGAACAACTACTAAAGAGTACACTCAAGACTACAATATTTATCTTGGTGTATAACTCTCTTTGTATTCTTATTCTCTCTTTCTGGGATGATTTAAATAAGGGCAAGAGGCCCTCTATTTATAGGAGAATGAAAATGCGTAAAATTATTTTACGTATTTTCAAAACGCGTTTGAAATGTCCAACATTTCAATTCAATAAAGGCTGTAAAATGAAAAGTCATAAAGTGAGGCAGTCTTTTTGACATCCTTAGCCTCCCCTTTTTGACTCTCTTTCATTCTCCCACTTGAAGATTTAATTGAGAATCAAATATGTCTTCACACCATCCTTTCTACCCAATTACTGCAATGTTACGTTTCTGCTAGGTCAATAGAAGATCGACACCATATGAACTTGTTATTGTTGATCGGCTTCGTAAATATATCTGCAAAGTTGTCATTAGTGTGAATTTTCTGAATATCCACACTGCCTTCTTCCACCTTCTCACAAACGAAGTGATACTGAACTCGTATGTGCTTTGTCCTTGAATGAAATGTTGGATTCTTTGAAAGATGCAAAGCGCTCTGACTGTCACCAAATAGAGCAACCTTCTCTTATTTGTTCTTGAGATCCTCTAGTAACATCTGCATCCATATTGCATCTTTGCTAGCTTGTGTAAATGCTACATATTCTGCTTCCATCATAGATGTAGCTACGATAGATTGCAGTTTTGAAACCCAGCTTACAGCTCATCCAACAAGAGTAAACACATAACCTGTGGAAGACTTGCTTTTATCAAGATCACCTACATAATCTGAATCAACATAACCTTTAACAGTAAAGTCTGATCCTCCATAACACATTGCAACATTTGAGGTACCCTTGATGTATCTCAGGATCCTCTTAACAGTATTTCAATGCTCTCTACCAGGATTAGTCATGTATCGACTAACTACTCCCACTGCTTGTGCAATGTCAGGTCTTGTACATACCATGATGAACATTAAACTTCCCACTACTGATGCTAGGATACTCGAGACATCTTCATCCTCTTTACTTCATTGCTAGGACTCATACTTGAGGATAACTTGAAATTAATAGGAAGTGGGGTAGAAATTGACTTACAGTCTTGAATCTTAAAGCGTCTCAAGATTTTCTTCAAGTAGTTCTTTTGAGAAAGCCAAATCTTCCTAATATTTCTGTTTCGGTGAATTTGCATTCCTAAAATCTTATTTGCTGGTCCCAAGTCCTTCATTTCAAACTCCCTAGCCAAATGTGCCTTTAAATTTGTCAGACGATCTTTGTTAGGGCTTGCTACCAACATGTCATCAACATACAACAGCAAAATAATAAAATTTTCATCACCAAATCTCTTGTAATAAACATAAAGATCTGAACTATGTTTGTTGTATCCAAGACCTATAATGAAGGAATCAAATCTCTTATATCAACACATTGGCGCCTGTTTGATACCATATAGAGATTTGTTCAACCTGCAAACCAAGTTCTCTTTTCCCTGTTTTTCAAAACCTCCTGGTTAGAGCATGTAAATTTCTTCTTCAAGCTCTCCACGAAGAAATGCAGTTTTGACATCTAACTGCTCCAAGTACAAGTCAAATGTAGCACACATCGCCAGGATCACTCGAATTATTGTGAGTCAAACCACCAAAGAAAATATCTCATTGAAGTCTATACCTTCTTTCTGAGTGAATCCTTTCACCACCAATCTTGCACGATACTTCTCCACTTGATCATTACCATTGTATTTGATCTTGTAGACCCATTTGTTTCCAATGGCCTTCCTTCCTTGTGGTAATTGAACAAGATCTCATATTTTATTTTTATGAAGAGATTCAATTTCTTCTTGCATTGCTGCCATCCACAGAGATGATTCTTGGCCTTTCATAGCCTCATGAAAGTTGAAGGCTCTCCATCTTCTGTTAATAGACAGTATGCAACATTGCTCTTCATAGAATAATCTGAGTGCCAAGCTGATTCTCTTCTCTTCCTAGTTGACCGTCGAACTTGTGGAGTTTCGATTTCAGCTTACTCTTGTTCTTCGTGCTCTGGTGCTGCTTCAGAAGAAATTGGAACTTCTTCTATTTCTTCAACTTCAACTGTAGTAGTCTCTGATTTTTCTTTTGAAGTGCTACCTTCTTTTGCTTGTATCTTATTTTCAACAAATACAACATCCTTACTGATTACCACATTGCGGGCTGTGAGATCCCATAAGCGATACCCCTTGACTCCATCAGCATACCCTAAGAAAATGCATTTCCTGGATTTTGGACCCAACTTTGATTTTTCTTGGGTGTTGTACATAACATAAATAGGACTTCCGAATATAAGTAAGCAAGAATAATCAGCTGGTTTTTCTGTCCATATCTCCATTGGCGTTTTCAGATCAATTGCGGTTGATGGTGATCGATTGATCACATAACAGGCGATTTTGACTGCTTCTACCCAGAATGGTTTTTCCAACCCTAAAGTTGCCAACATAACTCTTGTCCATTCCAATAAGGTTCTGTCCATCCACTCTGATACTCCATTTTGTTATGGAGTATATACCATCGTGAACTGTCGTTTAATACCTTTTTATTTACAGAAGTTATTAAATTCATCACCAGTGTATTCTCCTCCATTATCTGTCCTCAAACACTTGATCTTTTTCTCAGATTCAAGTTCCACCTGCGCTTTGAATTCTTTGAATAGTAAAAAAAATATCTGCCTTCCTCTCGATTGGATACACCAAACTTTTCCTGGAGTAATTGTCGATGAAAGAAATAAAATATTTCGCTCCTCCTAAGGACTCCATCGCTGCTTGCCAAACATCAGAGTAGACCAGATCTAATATTTCCTTACTTTTAGCAGAGGAACTGCTAAACTTCAGTCTATTCTGCTTACTGGTAACACAATGCTCACAAAAGGGTAGTGAAACCTTTTTGAGCCCTGGAAGAAGTTTTTGCTCAGCAAGAATCTTCAAACCTCGTTCTGACATATGGCCAAGTATACGATGCCATACCATCGTTGATTCTTCAAATGAACTTGCTGACGCGGTTGATGCTTCTCCTTCTTGGTGTGTTTCACCTTTAAGCACATATAGGTTTGCAGCAAATTTTTCTGCTTTCATCACTACAAGCGCTCCTTTGGATATTCTCATGACTCCACCATGAGTCTTATATGAACATCCATTATCATCTAGTTGTCCTAAAGACAATAGATTTTTCTTCAAGTCTTTTACATATCGTACCTCTTAGATGATGCGTACCGTGCCATCATACATCTTTATTTTGATGGAACCAATAATAATAACATCTAAAGTATGATTGTTTCCCATGAATACAGACTATCCTGAGATAGGATTATATTGATGGAACCATTCTCTCCTGGAAGTCATGTGCCATGTTGCTACTGTGTCCATGATCCAAACATCAGTGAAATATTTTCTTCCTTCATTATTTGATATTGCCTCACTACATAAAATATCGCCATCATTCGAGGTACATGCTACATTCCCTTGAGCATTTGATGGCTTAGGGTGTTCACTCTTCTTTTTGAACCGACATTCTTTCTTGAAGTGCCCTTTCTTGCCACAGTTGTAGCACTTGATATTCTTCTTATTTCTTGATTGAGATCTGCCATGATTGTGACTCCCACTGGAGCCACGTTCCATTGGTCTTCCTCTCACCATCATCAAAGCCTTAGCTTGCTGCAAACTTGCTTGTCCAAATTCCTTATTTTTACGCCAATTTTCTTCTTCCAAGACAGCGGCTGCAATTTCATCGAAAACTAGACTGTCTGTATTATTCGTCAGGTTGATGATGAGTTGATCATACGAGTCAGGCAGACTTTGAAGTAGAATCTCCGAACGTTCAGTCTCCTCTATTTTGCAACTCATTGTTGTAAGTTGCAAAAATAGAGTATTCAAAGTATTGATGTGTTTAGTAACCGATATGGACTCTGCCATTCGAAGAGTATATAATCTTCTTTTTAAGAAGATTTTATTATATAAATACTTGGCCTCATACAACCCCATAAGAGTATCTCATATTTTCTTCGCCGTCCGTTTTTTCGTCACACTAGACAACACTTGATCAGCTAGGGGTATAGATCAGCAACTGCGTTGCTGTCTATGTCGTTCCACTTGCTGTCATCAACAAAGTCTGTGGTCCTGCCTTCAATTGCAGCTAAGCAATTGTCTTTTCTCAATATCGCTTTTATTTTCATTTTTTACAATGAAAAATTTGTTCTATTAAATTTTTCAACGTCAAACTTTATTGTACTTAACATTGTTATTTACTTTACACCCTTCTAGATTATTTCTGAATATTTTTGTGAACAATCGTGATAAACTGTACCGTCACCGAAATTTACTATTCACGTGAATAGTATTATTCACCGAATTTACTATTCACGAAACTTAACTATTCATGAATAGTATCTTCGCATAAAATATACAGAATAACCGAGGGCTCTGATACCATTGTTGGGGGAGGAAGCACCACAACTAAAGTTTGATATGATAATAAATATGAAAATAAATTGGATACGAAAATTTTACGTAGAAACCCCGCTAACTGATAGAGGAAAAAAACCATAGGGTAGAAGGATCTCACTATTTAAAATATGGAGTATACTGCTCTCAAATACAAGGAGAAAACAATAATTAACACTTCTCTCTTGTAAAAAAAAACAACTACTAAAGAAGACACTCAAGACTACAATATTTATCTTGGTGTATAACTCTCTTTGTATTCTTATTCTCTCTTTCTGGGATGATTTAAATGAGGGCAAGATGCTCTCTATTTATAGGAGAATAAAAATGCGTAAAATTATTTTACGCGTTTTCAAAACGCGTTTGAAATGTCCAACATTTCAATTCAACAAAGATTGTAAAATGCAAAGTCATAAAAGGAGGCAGCCTTTTTGACTTCCTTGGCCTCCCCTTTTTGACTCTCTTTCATGTGTGTCTGCAATTTCAAGAGATATAGAAAGGGAACCAATTTTTCAAACATCCATTAAATCAAATCAAATTAGGAACATGCAACCATAAAATTTCACAATAAACTACTCCAAAAAAATAGTAAATTTATCACATAACATCAAAGAAGAGCTAAATTTGAAACAAATTTTTAAAAAGAAAAAGAAAAGAGCTAAGGAAATAAAGAATAGCTTTTACAATTACCACATACAATCAACAAAAAAAATTATGAATAAAGCAGAGATTTCACCATTATCTTTGAAGGAGAAGAAGGGGAAAAGGGAAAAAGATGAACTCACCCAAGTAAACTTTCTCCGGCTCTTGAGAAAATAGTCTTCCATATTATCTTTTAATGTCTAAAGTACAGATGTGATATGCAAAGAAAAAGAAATACATGTGGTTGAGAACAGGTACAACACTTCAACAAAGGGTACACTTCAGTTCATAGCCAATCAAATTAGGCCAGAAAGGGCCAAATTATACTAAGCTCTCACTGTACATGTTTGACAGCTTTTGGTACAATTGTGAGATGTTGTGGTCGTCCCCTTGTTGTTGGCTTATATATAAGGGTAATAACAAGCTTTTTTTAAGAAAAAAAATTATTTGTATAAAATTCGTGCTTCTGGGAGTCCCTGATGATTAAAACAAGATTTTCTTATGACTGCAATTTTAGAAATACGCGAAAGCAAAAATTTAGGCAGTTGCTTTTGTAACTAGATAACTAGCTGTGAAGACCGTATGCCTTTACATTGGATGACTCACTTTTACTTGCCTAATTTGGATTATGTCGTTCCCTAAAAAAATAATGATTAATATGAGTATTTTACTACAATATCCATATTAATTAATTAATGTATAGTATTAGATCTTGAGAAATAATTTAAGGAATAAGTAATTACTATTGGGTGTAAAACATGAAAAAATTATATTATTTTTTCTTGATATGTTAGTGATTACAAGAACTTAAAATTTTAATTTTGGAATAGTGAACAAATAAAGTGAACAGAGAGTAATTTGATTGGCATGAGTTTGGGCTCATTCTTGAATCTTTGACCTGTATATCAGCGTATAACAACTGTATATCGGCTCCTTTTTACCACATTTTAGCTTCCTTTTAAATCAATTTAGTAATATATGATGCAGCTTTTGATTCATGTGTATGGAATCTTAGATTTCACATAATACTAGCCATGTTGTAATTTGGTTTACAATTAAGTTGTAGTTTAAATCATTGAGAAGCAATCATTTTTTGGTTTGAAAATTTTCTTGAGGTCTCTGTCTTGCGGTTGAGAGAATTTCATATGTGGTTGAAATTTTCTATTTGTTTTCATGCCAACAAGAGCAGCAATTTTGGTAAAAATCTTTGGGTTCGTGGTGTCATGATGAAAGCTATATTACTTAAAACTTCATGGAAAGACTTCCATTATATACAAAAGGATGTAGTGAGTGAAGAAACATAAATTTATACAACTTTGTAATTCTCTCATATCAAAATAATTATTGCTTTCGCAAAAATAAACTTAAAAAATAACTCCAAAATAAGTGTCGCCTTAAATGCAAGACAAAATAGTATGTTTTTCCAACTATATCCTTGTACTCCATCTTCATATATAATAGCGTTCAATTTTAAAGAGACATTTATTAAACAGGGGCAGTTTAGTAAACTATTTTCCGTATTTATTAATGTTTCTTAATGAAGGTGGTTTTTGCTAAAATGACACTTATTTTTTAATGTACACATATTTTACATTTATCTTAGTGGGATAAAAAATTTATTTTTGACAGATCCTCGATTAAAAAAAAAAGTTTCCGACGTAGGAAGCAAATGTACCAAATAAGTATAGCAACAAATATTATTAAACGAGAACTAGTGTATAAGTATAACATATTACTTATGTATTCATTTCTATTCCACACTAAAAGAGAATTTTTTAAGCAAAAAGGTAAATGAACTGAGGAACTTTTTAAAAAAATTATAATTTGCACTATCACATTTTTTTTCCCCTTTCTTTTAGGGTAATTTCCCTTTCTATACCAAAACGAACAAAGTTACTCCTGACAATTCTGAATAATAACTAAAAAGAAAAAGGCCAAACCAAAAAGGTTTTTGTTTTTTGCAGTATCAATTTTCCCCTTCTTGTAGGGCAATTACACCCTTTTTGTACCACAACAAACAAAGTAACAACTTTGAATAATAATTCTATTTAAAAAAAGGTTTTCCTTTAGAAAAATGGCAAATCAAAAGATAATAAAATGCTTACGCAAATTATCTATCAATTTCCTCCCTTTTCATCAATTCAAGTAAGAAATCATTCCACACATCAATTGGGCCTGGCAAACACCAATGGACACAATCATTTGATAATGTAACGTTTGGATTGGGCCAATGCCCATATTTACTCGGATGGCCATCTGGTCTCAACAACATTGGTTGTGTTGCATCAAATAGCCTAAATTTCAAATCTCTGTTTTTCCCTTGTTTTTGAGCAACCGTTAGTTCTTGCAATTGAATCTTATAAAACTCTAAGTTATAATCCTCCAACATCTTTTCTTTCCTCTTAAATGGGATCGTCCTAACACAATCTCCTCCTTTATCCCAAACCCCGTCTTCAAAATGAGATGGTGCAAATGTCCTCAAAAATGTCACACCCTTATAATTTTCCAAACTATTAATGGCCCGAAAAGCCGTTTGAAAAGCCCTCTGGTAGCTGAAAAAGGATGTCATTTGGCTAACATTGGGTTGTGAACAGAAAAGGCAGCCAACGAGGGTGTGGTTTAAGTAAAACATAGTTGGACGGAAAAACCAATGGCCAGCTGAGATGATCACATAATCAAAATCCTGGATTTTAGTGGTCCAAGATTCATCAAGTTCATCGAGATATAAATTGAAAGGTTGATATATATTGTTGGGTTCGGTTTTATTTGCTTTTACCAGATAGGGTGTCCAAAATATGGACATGTTGAAGTTGTAATCTCTATATTCCCAACGTCTATTTTCTTGATCTGTCGAATTTGAAACATCTATAGGGTACATAACCTGAAATCAAAATTACGATATAGTATTTAATGAATTTTACGAATTACTATGATAAGGGTGGAGAAATTAAACAACATTCTTGAAAAAGCAATATACTACCACGAAATTGAACTATAAAATAAAAAAGGACCACTTTATTGTATATCACAAGTAGAGTTGTCAATACATATCAAAATCAAAATCGAATACCTAGCAGTGGGCAACTAGTTGATTTGGACCTCAACCCTTTACTCTTACCACAATTAATGTAGCTATCAAAATCAAAATGATTAAAAAGGGATATTTTTGGGTTCCAAAATTTTTGACATGTCATTGTTTTGATAATAGGACATTGAGACCTAAACAATTTCTTGTATTCCAATGTTGGATCCTCATTTTATATTATCATGAATCTGGTGTTCAACTTTTAACGTGTAGATAGGTATTAGAGTCTCATATTGGTTCAAAATGTGGATTGTTGTCTCCTTAATAATATGCTTTTGGACAATATTCATCCTATGAACTATTTATAAATTTTAATTAAGCGCAAGGTCCACCACTTTATTGCAAGTGACCAAGTTTAAGAGCCCATTTGGCATTATTGTTGGGGGAGTTAAAAACACTTATTTTGAAGGGAAAAAAGCACTTTTGGAAAATCAAGGTGACCAATCAGTAAAACTGCTTTAGATGAAAATAGTAAGAAGAAGATAAAAAATTTTGCTTCTTAAAAAAGTAGAAGCAGGAATTTCCTTTTTCCAAAACCAAAATATCCTGCCATATATACACATTTACCAGTATATCCCTTATATTCATTTATTTTGTGGTGAATTTTTTTATGTAGTGATTTAATTTGTGGAATGGTTTTTAAATTTATTTTGCTTGATATTTTTAATTATATTAAATCATCGTGTTAATATTACATTAATATTTAATAAGTTTTTTTAATCTATGTACAATATTAATTGAAATTTTAAATAATATTAATATTAAAACTGCATTGATACTTGTTTTTTTTTCGTAATTTGACTCTCAAAAGCACTTCTAAAAAAAATAGTCAAACATAATCTGCTTATCAAAAGTATTTTTCAAATGAATTAGACTTTTTTTTTTCAAAGCACTTTTCTTAAAAGCCATTATAAAAAAAGTTATTTCTATTAATAAGCAGTTTTTGCCAGCTGGGCGCATTTCCAACTAGTATAATACGTAATTTATAAGATACTGCATTGTTAGGTGTTAGCTAGTTAATCAGTTGTTGACTTGTTAGTCTGTTCTTAAGCTAAATAGTTATGAATTATTATAATTAGGATGCCGTTTTTATTTTTTAAATTTCTAGTCAATGTGAGGAAAAATAAAGTGGAAGCTAGAAAGAAAAACGTTCTAGATCCATAATTTACTACGTACATTGTCAACTTTAAAACGTGTTACTATATAATATTGTTAGTGGATGAAGCATAAACTAATGCCTTGCCTTTTTCCAAAATAATATTCATCAAGAAGAAATATTCAAAATCTGACGTCAGCATATAATTTTTTTAATCCTTAAAAACAATCATGTTTTTTTTTTCTTCATAATTGATTTTCTAGTTTTTGATTTATATTAATGTAGAACAAGGATGTAAAACATGTAACTTAATGCAAAACACAATTTCTAGGATAAATAAATGAGAAGTCAACCAAAATATATCACAGTAAACCAAGTTTGAATGTAGAGGTGACCTTCTGATTAATTAGATATGTTATAAGTATTTAATTACAAAGATCCAATCTTCAATTCCCTAGTGATTTTAGATCTAATTAATTTCTTCCCATATAGAAGGATATAATCAAACTCTTATTGCATGTGGAAACTGAAATTATGTCAAAGTTTTTTAGAGTCAACGAAGAACAGTACTAATTAAGGGATTAATACACTTAATCCTCAAAGGTCAGACAATATATATGGAAAAGTGCTTAAATATGGAAACAAGTTGCATGGATGAAATGAATCTCTCCGTAAAAATAAAATAAAAAATCTCCGTGAGTGGCGTTTGATTAGTTACTAAATTATAAGAAAACATAATGCTAATATATACTAAAAATAGATTTAAATTTTTTAATCTTAAACACTCCATGACCATTTATGTTTCCGACTAGCAAATTTCGATGGAAATCTAGGGAATTTTTGTTTTTTAGTAGCTCATAAAATTTCTTGTACTTCTTATATCCTAAATTATGTGATACACTATTTTTTATTATCTAAAAAATATATCACATTATATAAAAATAGTTTTAACTTTAAAAATTCATATTTACACTTAATATAATCACATAAATATATAAGATTGATTTTAGATTATAAGTTTCAAAAAAAAATTATTTTCTCGTTTAAATTTAGTGTCAAATAGTACTATATTAATTGACATGAAAAAAATATAGATTTAAAGAATTCAACAATACATATAACAAAAAGTTTTGTTCATATTTTTAGGCGAAGGAGATTCAATTGACCCCGTTCATGCCTATAACTCCACCATTGATTAAAGGTCAAGTGAAAGGTCTAAAATTAAAAAAAAATTACAAATATAAAAAGTAGTTGTACCAAATAAAATAGAGGGAATAGTAAATTAACCAATCGGTCTCACCCCACCAAACCAAATTTAAAAAGCAATACAATAAACAACAATAATATATCCAGTGAAATTCAGTAGGTTTTGGTGAGGGTAGACTGTACGCAAACTTTATTACTATCTCGTGAAGGTAGAGATCAGGTTATTTCCAAAAGATCCTCTGTTTAAGTGGAAAAATAGAATAAGGGTTTTTACTAAATGACAAGACGATAATATTGTTGATGAGAAGTTACCTTAGACAATAGGCATATCAACGATTGCATATGATTTCTTGCAACTGAATCTCCAACAAAGGCTAATGATTTTCCCCTAACAATTTCAAGAAATTGATGTGCATCAAATATTGGTAGCTCACATCCATCTGGTTTCCATTTCCACTTCAAGAAATCAGTATCAGGCCTCCCATATTTCATGCAATTTTGATGTTCTTGAATTGCAAAACATGTCATATTTGTATAATATGGACCTTCTTGATTTTCTACCCATTCCCCTAAAAATAAATCGCATTTTTCATCATCAGTACCATTAATAATAATTCTTGCTTCATGAGGCGCCGCCACGGAGACATGTTCATCACTACTTTTGGTCACGTTAATTTGTTGTGTTGTAATACTATTGCTGGATTGGTGTAGAGTGTGATAATCTGGAAGTGGTACCAAAGAAGAAGAAAGAATTTGTGAGAGTTTTTTATGGTGCATAGAGGGATAATATATAGGGATGAGAGTGAATAAGATAGCGAGGGCGACGAAGGGGGCAATTTTTGTAGCATTTTTCTTTCGTGTTTTTAGCTGAAGATCTTGGAAATTCATGGAGAAAGAAAGAGAGAAGAAGAAAAAGAGATGTGGACTAGTGAAAGAAGAAACAATAAGGATAAAAAAAAAAAAAGAGGAACTTTTAAAGTTGCTAATGCTAAATTCAGCAAACAAATTATTGCCATGTGTTGAATTAGAATTAAGTAAGACAGAAAGGCCAAGACATGAGGAAATTCGTATAGCCGTCTTAGTTTCCTTCCTCTAATTTTGAAAATTACGTTTGTATTTGAGTGATCTAATTACAAAATTTGTATAAACGTAATACATAACCAATGTATACTTCAACAATTTCTATATATATTTTATAAATTAGTTGAACGAGTTGCACATATATGACAAGTATCCCCTAATTTTGAAAAATAGCTTATTTAAAAAAAAAAATATTGCTACCTCAGTTTGTATGGCATGTTTAACTTGGAAGAAAGTTAACGGGGAAAAAAGACTTGTCATGTATCAATTGCCAAGGGTACTAGTAAAACTTCATGATATTTCTGTTAAATTTGAAATTAAAATGTTTGTAAATATAAAATAATTTTTTTTTAAAGAATCACCCTTTTTGACAGACAAAAGGAAAATCATATGAAACAGAAGGACGCACTAAAAAGCACAATCCAAAAGGTGTTGGGCATTCAGATCATGTTTTTCTTCTTCTTTTGGGTTGGATAAAGAGATCATATGGTCTAATTTCCTTTATTTTTATTGCATATTTAAATATATTATTTCATTATATGTAAGAATTAAACGTGTAAAAAAATAAATTATCATCCCATTCTATGATGAAACTAAAAAAAATTCACATCGAACAGGGAAGTGAAGGTGGGCCAACTTTATAATCATATAGTTAATTCAATAATTGGAATTCTGACTCAAAACACTAAATTATATGTTTTGAGTTTGTTTCTCAGCCACAGATCCTCCTGGTGATCTAAATAAAAAGAAAGATTTAAAAGAAGGAAAGCATTTTTCAGAATAAACTCCTATTCATGTATTATGTCCTTTGAATTTGTTCCTTTCTGTCTAACCAATCAATTCCTTCAACAAATTTTTAATTGGATGAAGATAATGAAGGATGGAATAATCAAGAAAAGAGACAATAGGAGGGATTTTGTTTTTAGTAAAGAGACATCTGGTGGTGGTCCAGTTAGTACATACTGCAACTTTATTAAATGGGTTTAAATCAATTTTTTATAATATGATTGATTTAATCTATAATTATAGATAATTTCTCATAAATAAACATGGATAACAGAGGAAGTATAAACATTATTCTAACTTTCGCATTAAATTGCTCATTCTTATCGTATTCCTATAGTTCACTACTAACAAACAGGTAAGAACTAGTGACAAACAAATTATGTTGCTAAATAGTAATAATTCATTGTTTTATTATTTAGCAATAGATTAATAATGAATTTTTCGAAATGGTATTTAGTCAGTTGGTTGGTTCTTCTTTTGCAGGTAATTAACGAAATTCCTTAGCGTACATCACTCGCCAAGCCAAGATGTCACATTTCAAATTACACTTGTCAACAACTCCAAATATATTGATCACTTAACCACATCAAATCCAGTTTGTCTTTTCCAAAACAAAAGAGTTTAATTGCCTCAGAAGACCTTTTTGTCTCTCAAAATATATCCTTGAAACCATGTGAAATTAACTGACATCGGACACAAATGAAGAGAAGTGCTCCATATAAGACCCCAGCTATTGTTACGCTTACAAGGAGTCGAGTTTCCGAACACGTCTAATAGTCTTAAAAGACAAATTAATAATGGAATGTAAAGCAACATAGAGAAGATTCATAAAGAAAATTCTTATTAGTTAATTGATTGACTAGGTACAGGAATATATTGTAGACAGTGCAATATTTTGTCAAAGTTTCTCAAGTTTAAAAGGACCAACTTATGGGGAAAAAACAATTTACTTACCAAAAACTGTGTGATGCCTGCAGCATGTAGGAGCCTATTTAGTAATCTGCTGATTATTTGATGAATTTAGCTTCAGAATAATAACAAGGTTTGGTCATTGTGCAGAAAAACAAGAGTCTAATATCATGAGCCAACAGTTTAAGTTTTTAGTATTAGACTCCAGGAGAGAAATGATGTCTTAGCTCAGGAGCTTTGTCCATCGAATGATTTCTACATAGTTCGTACTGTTACAAGTGGACCAAGCATGTCCCACATATCCAGGAGTCAACCTGTCCATATACATCCCAAAGGGGGAGGTTGACACCTTGCTTTTCCTCTTTTTGTTTCCTATGGTAGCTTCTAGTTTTAAGATCAGCTTATGGCTTATGCATACCTCCAAGCATGCAAATTACCAGTTACGACGGTAAAGCCTTTGTAGATCCTTGCAGTGCATGCATGTCCATGGAAACAATGGAGGATCCAAACAATAGGAATGAATACAGAGAGTCTCGCAGAGATGACATTTGACTAGTAGGTCCTCTGGTTCTCGACAAGAGCAATGACAACAGACTGGAGTTCTTGATGACTACATAAACCAAAATAACCACACAAAAAAATGAGCTCGGGAAACTGAAACACAAGATGCAAACACATAACATATTTCACCCATGTTCATGAATGTTTGGATAGACACAAGTTTTAGCAAAAAAGTTAAAGCAACTCAGGCAAATCATCAGAACATGTAGTATAAGCAATGCATTGACACAAATTACTCAACAATCTTCTCATATTGAAAAAATAACAGAGCTGTTTTGCTATTCAATTCTATCCAAACTAGCCCAAAGGGCAGCTTTTTGATGTACCACTCTGTTACTCTTTTTATTAGGAGATTTCAACCACAACAGCCATTAAGGATATACAATGACAATACATATGGAACTCAAAGCAGGAGTCACCTCCAACATTCAGTCCAAATCTCGTTCCATAATTTCAAGTGAGATACTTTAACCTACTGTTTGCTTTGTGTTCTTGCTATTTTGCAGTCGTCATTTCCTTTATATCCTGCTTTGATTACACTTCTTTTATGCCAAGGGTGTATGGAAACAATCTCTCTCTATCCCACAAATGTAGGGGTAAGGACTCTGCACATCCTACCCTCCCCAGACCCCACTTGTGGGATTACATTGGGTATGTTGTTGTATACTTTAACCTACATCTTTGGCTTCAACCTATATTGACTGGATGTAAGTTTTCAACTGTAAAATTGTTTTCTTGGTTACTGGTTTTTGAAAAGTCTACAGTGCCAAGGGGAATAGCCCTAAGTTGGCTGTGGACAGGTATTCCTACAAGTAACCATGCTTCAAGAACAGTGTGAGGACAACTCTTTACTACTAAATTTGAAGAATCAGATGAGCATCAGAAGTAGTGGAAGTAAGAATCCTACTTTGATCTATAAAACAAAATAGCATGATACAGGCAACTCAATGTCCCAGTCACACTCCTTACACCAAATTAGGGAAATGATTAGGCTATTCATGCATCCGACTTAAGGCAGTTAAATAATACTTCAAGTGTGACCTTTGTCTGCACCTGTAGGAAGAGAAGGCCCACGGGTGCAGAAAAGGTATCCAATAGTATGGTAATACATGTTAGTTGGTGACAATGATGAGATATAGATATTCACATCAATGGACAGCACAAACAAACAGGAGGTGATGTTCTCCGCATTACAGAATAGAATGAGAACTGCCGTTGAACTTACATTAGAAGGTAACCTTGGTGTTACACCCTCGGGAAGTATATATATGTCCATTTCTGGATTCTGCTCCGGAATAGTTTGGGTGTATATCCTTTGATCAGCAGGAATTGCATCATCAACCTTTCTAATGGCAACAAAACTTGCCTTGCACAAAGGGCATGTTGATACTTTTCTGCTTGATGCCTATAATGGGGGCATTATGAAAGGTAGATATCAGTTGAAACAAAAAGAAACATCCAAGAATCAAAAGTTGCACTTGCATGCATAAATGACATTATAAGTCTCATCATGATGACATGCCAAAATTGGAAGTGAAAAGAAAAGGAAACTTCCACCAGACAGAAGAGAAGATTTACCATATGATTGGCCCACGTCTGGATGCATGAGAAACAAAATCGATGACCACAGGGAAGCGCCCCCCTGGATGAACTAAAATCTGTCCAACATATGACACAGGATAATGTGGTTGATGTAGACACTTTGCAAGTATTATCAGTCTCATTTTGGACCTCATCAATAGCTGGGCATGGCTCTTGTTGATTTCCAGTAAGATTAGAGGAGGCACTTTCTATTTGTAAACTCTGATCACCATTATCAAGAGGTCTGTTAACTTCAGTTTCCTCAATACCATCCAGGTCTATTCTAATTGGCTCCGGCTGATGGCAGCTAAAACCAGATCCATGCCTGTTGTTCACAGAGTTTTCCGGCATTTCAACATCCAAGTTGTAAAACTGTGCTGAAGTTTCAAGTTCTTGACGAGCTTGTAGTCGGAATCTCTGTTTCTCTGAACCTGAAATAATTTCCAGAAGATCCCCACTAGTGTTCTTCTTCACCAATCTACGACTTCTGCGAGAAGTTTCAGAAAATTCAGAACTTCTCTTATTGGATTTAAAGGAAGCTGAAGAGGGAAAATTCAGTTCTTCAATCTACATGAAAAATATTAGGAAAAGAAGAGTATCAACTAAAGTTTCAAAAGTAATGTAATAAATAATGACAGTCTGACTGTTAATACCTCTATCTTGTGTGAGCCATGTAAAGAGTGCTTATCGGAACAATATTTGCTGCTGGAGGGGTGATCCTCATTCGTAATATTGGCCTTTGATTTCCTCCTTGGTCTATCCTTGTATTTACCCATCTCAGGAAATAAATTCTGCAACCAGTAGCATTCAGGCAAGAAATGAAGTTGCGTTCTATAATTCTTTTATATAGATGTGTTTCAGCATACATTTTGCAGTACAATATATATCCAATACCTAGAACCATAGAGAAAATTGGACGAACATTCTATACAAAAAAATATTGTAAAATTGGGAATGCAAATGTAAAAACTATATATGCACACTTGATTTAAACTGAAACAATGTGTTGTTTCCCTTAATTACCTAAAATTCATGTGCTAGTTCAATGAAAATTCTTCAAATTTCTTTTTATTTTTGATTTGGCAACTGATCTTTCAGCTCCTTTTACTGAAAGAAGAAAGTAAAGTTTTTGTCTACTGCTCAATCAGACCAAACTTGAAACTTGTATGAGTCGTTTGAAATATGGAACAAAGAAAAGTAAGAACATCTCTATTCAAAAACACAAATCTATTTTACATGAAAATGCTAAAGCAATAGAATGATGAAATCAGCCAGGTAAAGGCCAGGATCCTCAAGGACAAATGATTGACCTAATTTAATGTTCTGAGCAAGAAAGCATCAAGATAGTAGATAAGCAGTATATAATTGAGTCCAGGCATAAGACAATGAGAAGCGAAAAGCAAAGAATATTTTCAGAGAACTGAGTAGAAAGGAAAAAATGAAGAGAAACATAGAATTAAGTGTTCCAGGTGGCTGCTACTCCAAGAATGCAAAGGTGCTTTTAAGGAGCTAGTACACAATTTACAAAATATGTAGAGCTGCTACCACTAGACTGATCTCCTTTTTTCATATTACATAGCCATTTGTTATAAACTGGTTGAGTTGTTGACATCCCTACCAATATTATGTGATCACTGCATGTGATAATTCTCACCTGTTTCAGTGAAAGAGCCTCGCATTTCATGACACATTGAGATATGTATTCAAATGGAAGGGCGCGCAAGAGCTTTCAAACTCAGCACATACTGTAGTAATGTTGGTGCAAGATCAACTTGACCTACATTGCACCAACTCTTTTTGATAAATGACATAGATTGCAAAAATAACTAGCCAAGGTATACAACATATATGGCGTGCATTGATAAAAACTGTACTAGACAAAAGTTAGCTACAGGATGAAGTTTGCACAGGAAACATTGATACATAAATCCAGGAAGAGCAGGCTACTGTGGATCATTTGTCAACCTGAAGGCACATCTTTGAGCGTGAACTGTTAAACAAATGTGATTTGAACTACCTCTGTGAAGTGCGAGATCTATTTTTGAAAATGATAAAGAGCATTGATGGAAAATGAATGCACCTCTTTTAACAAAGTTGAATCCGTCCAAGAGTTGAAATCCTCTTCAGATTCAATATGAATAGCTGGTTTTTTGGAGTGATTCAATTGTATAGTTTCTGTAGAAAGTGTACTATCCAATATTAACGGCCCCACTTCTTGCCCACTGCAAAAAAATTGAATGCCAAGGGATAAGATTCAAGGGACAAAACCAGAGATATAGAGCCCGTTTGGATAGGCTTAAAAAAAGTAATTTTTATGTATGAAGTGCTTTTAGAACTTTGAAGTGCTGAAAGTTATTTTTATAAATAAGTAGTTGAGTGTTTGGATAAAAGTGCTTAAATGAGGAAAATGATGTGAATTTTAGGGTTAAAAGAATAAAAAAGGTAGTTTGGGAATTTAGTTAAAATATAAGGGATATAAAAGTAATTTCAATGGTCAAAGAAAATGACTTTAAGCACTTAGAAAAAAAAAATTAGGAATCCTAACTTTTCATTTTTGACTGACTTTAAGAACTTTATGGCTTAAAGTTAACATTAGGCAAACACTTTCAAAAGCTAAAAAGGGGCTTTAAGTTGGTTTTGACCAACTTAAAGCCCATCCAAACGGGCTCATAATTGATAGTAAGCAAGCTATACAACCAACTTTCAAATGAGCAATACAGTTACAGCAGCTATCAGCTAGGCATATTCACAAACAAAGAAATAGCTACATTCTGTTAATAAATTAATGGTTGGTTAATGAACTAAGACATTTTGGTCTGTGATTTGTGTACTTCAGAAGTAAGAAATAAGAATTATTGTGTTACAAGCTAAATTTGCTGTTATGAGAAGAATGAGAAATAACACTGCAGCTAGATTTTTCGAGAGAGGGCTGAAAAGGATAATGTAGTCATGAATATGCATTTTCTCTTCAGAATTTTTATAAGCGCAAATATTTGATTGGCTAATTTTTCGTCTTTTCTTGATTCACAGCCATTAGATGACTAAACAATGATATTTATTTCAGTAGGCATCCAGAATCGTAAAGATTTCATCAAGTAAACAGCATCAGCAGAACATGTTGTCCAATAGTAATTCTAGATTTCGGAGAAGAATAAATACATTCTCTATCAAAATTTCATATTATTTTATCTAGTTCTCTTCAACTGAAGGGGCCTGCATTTGTTGTGAGGAACACCTTCCTGCAACAGGCACCACAAAGGTCAAGTCCAGTCCAAATAAGTTTGCCAGGCAAAAAAAAACACTAGTTATGCAAACCAAGAGAACCTAAAAAAAAACCATTGCAATAACCAGTAAGCCAGTATTTAAACTTCATCCATCTCATTGTGTTTGTTATAATTTGACTGGCGCAAAGTTTAATAAAGCAAGAAAGACTTTTGAAACTTGTGGTCTTAAATGCCTACCATTTGTGTGGCTATAAAACTTTTGGAACTTGTGGTAAAAACTAGTATGGTTACAAAAGCTACTTCATTAAGGAAATATAGGAATATTTCATTCTTTTTGGAACGGACTAATAAGAAAATAGTGTCAAACAAAGTGGAATGGAGGGAGTATACCATTGAAATTTGTAGGGAGACTCTGGAAGACGTTTTCCTTCCTTAATACAATCTTCAACCCACTTATGGTTGATTATTGACATTTTGAACTTTTTGGCAAGCTCATATTTCTTCCCTTCAAATTTCCAGCACACCTAACGAATAGGAGCAGCATACACATCAACACCGCATGGATTCACCAAACAACTTGTCTAACTTTAAGCATTATCCCAAGGAATGGCTCTCACGTCATGGCACCATATTAGCAGAAAATACAGAATTTATTAGAAAAGAAATTGACAGTTAAATACTCAAAGGACCCGACAATTGAAGGTGGGGCAGCAGAAACTTAGTGATATTTCTTATACTCCAATTGGCAGAACATTTGACCTTGTAGAGAAGAAAATAAGAACTGTTATCTGAATAATCTCCGTAGATGGCTATCTGTGGCATCTTGCAAGGTGAACAAAACCACCAAAGCTCCACGTTTAGCACCAAAAATCAACCTAGGCAGATTATACTTATAACTAGATTTATTTTGAAGATAGTTAAGCTCACATATAGTGAAGCCCCAAATCAGACAACAATAGTCACTGAGATTAATCTCGTGACACCAAGGTTGTAAGTGTGGCTTCTTGCCCATTGGACTATCCATTTCCCCCAAAAGCTTCTTTCAATAGCTTTTCCAGGGAGTCCGGTGTCGCGATTTATTGATCCAAAATGATAAGTTGTCTTCTACTATTAATGAAAAATGAAAGATTTATACTTTATTCAATTCTTTGCAGAGTCCAACAGAATTTCTAGCCTTTTACATAACAAAGAGAGTAAAATTATGAAAACTTCTTTCATTGTGAAATCCTCACGTACCAAATGAGTGATCGACTGGTTCATTGAACCGACATAGCTTGCACCACTCTTGTCTATCAATTTGATGAGATTAAACCGCTCGGTACCGTGGTATCCACTAACTGTAGCAATCACCGATTCCATGCCTCGGATAGGTAAAGGCCCGCGCTCTGAATACCAAAAAGAATATGAAATTGAGAAATATTGTCTACAGGATCAAACGACGAAACGCCTAAAATCGAACCCTATATAGCAGATAAATGTTTTTCCCCAAAGCACAGAAGGTGATTTTACCTTTGTTATACCGTCGATTTACCTCCTCCTCTTCCATGGAAGCTCTGCAAGCGTAGTGCCTTTACCGGGAATGGGAAATTTTTGAATTTGTCGATTTGTACGCACGCAGTTTTGAATAAAAGCATGAAAATATTGTCGGGTCGGGTTTCTCATGGTCGTAGAAGTCTTTTTTTCTCCACCTATTTTTCCATGGTGTTAGATAAGGTTGTTCATGGGTACCGCAATTCGAATCAAACCAATTAAAAAAAATATATAATTGATTTGATTTGGTTAGATTTGATTTTAAATTTTGAAAATCGATATTATTTTGGTTTGATTTTGATTTTACGAAAAAAAATAAAAAATAACCAAATTAAATCGAGAAATTATATATAAAAAATTTTATAATTATTTATATATTATTCATAAATAAAATATAAATATAAATATTTGATTTTTGGTTATAATGACTTTAGTATTAATTAACTAAACTACTTTGTTTGTGCAATAATAACTCTAGTATTGCTTAATTGAATCCATGTTAGCTTTCCTGTAGATTGTTCATATACTAGGTGCTTGTGTCTATCGAAATCCGTATGCCCTCGACAAACTTATTATTTTCAAATCCAAAAAACAAAAAAAAAATGAACCAAACCAATGATTATTTTTTTGGTTTGATTTAGTTTGGTTCTAAAAATTTAAAAATCGACTAAATTAATTTAATTTTAATTTTAATCAATAACCTATTCAAACCGAATCATGAACAGTGTTAGAGTGTAAGATCACCTAATTAGCATTTAAATGCACTGCATGCCCGTATATTTCGAAATATTAGGTTGTCGCTAACATTTTTTTTAATTATATTTGCATGCCCATACATTCAAAAGTAAGGTGGAGGATTTAATCGTTTATGAAGAGAGTAAGAGCCCGTTTAGATTAGCTTATAAGTTATTTTCAGCTTTTTTGAGTGTTTAAATGGTCAATTTAAAGTTATTTTGTGCTTAAAATAAACCCAAAAAAATAATTAAATTTGGTTAACTTAACTTATCTAAAATATTTTATAAGCCAAAAAAAAATAGGTTACACCAGCTTTTTTTTTAAATTTATAATAAGCAATTTTCAACTTATGAGCAACTTTAAAAAAATTTATCCAAACAAGCTCTAACACTCAAGTGGATGATTAAATTGGTGAAAATAAAGGAGAAATAGTTGTGTATTTTGTTGTATTCTTCCGAAAAAATTTGTTGAAGCAATTATTTTATCATATTATAACATCGGCATCTAAAGGATCACTGCCCGAATGTTTACTTGAATAAATAACAATTTTCTGACCTAAACTTTCAGGACAGTAGTAACAAACACACAGGTACTGCAATACCTAAGAGAAATATAGAATGTACTAGGCACGTTAAAAGATGGTTCGACAAGAGCTTCAATTTTCGATGCAGAATTGTTGAGGATCACCATTAGCTTCTATGAACTTTTTCCCCAAGTAAAACAAACTCAATTTAGATGGTAGGAGCAGTAGATAATATTTCCAAATGTAAAATATGATTTCTTAAGAGACTCCTAAAAGAAACATCAAATATAGTTAACTTGAACCTACAACGCAGCTCATCAACAAGCAAGATTTCCTTCATTTACATTAACCAGC
This sequence comes from Solanum dulcamara, assembly GCF_947179165.1. NCBI lineage: Eukaryota > Viridiplantae > Streptophyta > Magnoliopsida > Solanales > Solanaceae > Solanum > Solanum dulcamara. The sequence goes on from NC_077247.1 coordinate 39,746,272, forward strand.
CTCAAGTCACTTGATGCAGTGAATTGGTCTTTAGGGAGACTGCTAATATTAAAATTGAAGTGAATGCTCGAGATAATAATATCCCTCAAGTAATAACACAAAACTGGAGCTGAAATCATCTACGTGCTGGATTTCCACCTTGTGCTGATGCATCATATCCAGGACCAACATGACCAGGTGAGGTAGCTGGCCCGTGAGGAGTATTTCCCACAGGTGCTGCCTGTCCTTGAGTTGCAACACCGCCTTTGGCTGATGTGTCATAGTTAGAGGCCTTGGTAGGATCATAATTGGCTCCCCTTTGTGCGTCATAACCAGATCCTCTCCGAGCATCATAAACAGGTGCCCCATATCCATCATAGCCAGGTCCTCTGTAAGTTTCATAACCTGCTGCCCTCTGAGCATCATACCCATGCCCCCTCTGAGCTTCATAAGATGCTAAACCAGACCCTCTTTGTGCATCATAGCCAGGACCACTTGATCCCATTTGTGCTTCATAACCATGTCCAGCAGGTCCTCTGATTCCCCTTTGTGCATCATAACCAGGCATATTTGGTGCATCATAAGGGGGCCTGTTTGACGGAGGCACAGACTGAGCTCCAACTTGTGGAGACGTAACTGCAGGAACTCCTCCAACATTAGTCCCTGTTGGTAGGGAGCCTCTACCCTGCCATGTAAATGTAGAGATAAGGTCAGCTTTTTGCACTCGCGACAACTAATAATAAAGGAGAACATTAATCTAATCCAGAATTTGGACAGGAGACACAGTTCAAGTGAAACAAGAGACTTCAATCCCTCTTTTCATATTTGACTAGTTTTTGGGTATGCGCTTTGCACATTGTACCTATTAATGAATACATAATTTAAGAAATTATATAAATAATAGTACTAAATAATGTGTTTTGACTTTTGAGTAATTTAAAAAGGTAAGTCCCTGAAAATTATATATGTTTATTCCATTCAGCTAGTAGCTCAATAAAAGAATAAATCCTGCTCCACATAAGTCTACATATGGCTTATTGTGATATCTAAGGACTTCTACAGTATCTTACGAAAGTTGTTATCTCTACGACCTGACACTGAAAACAAATGAGTAACACAAAAAATCTTCAAAAATTTGTGCAATTACACAAATTGAAAATTTGAAACTTTTGGTCTTTTAGAAATTTAGGAATGGAAAGATTAAAACCTTACCTCAACGAATAGGAAAATATATAGACTGGTAATTTAGACTACATTTTGTATCATTGTTACTCCAAGTTTACATTTTTACAATTAGATTCTTAATACTATATGTGTTCTATTTCTGGTTTCTTTCACTTGAGATTTAAGAGTCAAAATCCATGTAGGTATACTAAGTATTGAAATTTCACTTCACATTTATTTTCCTTGCTTTTTTTTCTTTTTCCCCTGTTCTCCCATTCTTTGTATCTTCACTTTTAGTTTTTCTCAAAAAGAGAACACAAAGATCACACACACAGTACCAATATCCACCAGCTCAATTTTGACGATATAATTTAGAGAACTTGAAGCATAAAAAGACAACATTTAAAACCACATAACTTTTCAACCTCCTCAATTAAGATCGAATCATTGTAGAACTAATAAATACATGAAGAATAACAGATTAAAACCTGATAAATTCCATAGCCATCTGCATAGATGTTTTGCCCAGTAGCATAATTATTAGTGGCATCATTCTCATTGTATCCAGTTGAACCACCATAAGGTCCACCTGCATATATATTACAACAAATGTAATACTAAATTTTTGAGCAACTACTGTGGCCATTACAAAAACAAAAAAAGGAGAAGTGATTAAACAGATGTGCCACCTGTTTGTCTGTCAGAGTTAGAAGTGTTCGTTAACTCTGCCCTAAGCTTTTCCACCTCTCTGGACATAGTCATGTAGTTCTTCTCCATCACTTGAAGAGATTCAAGATGTTCACTGTATAACTTCCTCTCATACTCATAGGTAGTCCTGTCAAATGAATTGAAGAATACCAAACATCATTCGATCAAACAAGAAGTTAGCATTCATTGAAAAGCATTACCAAACATTACTTCCTCTCTCCTCTCCAATGCTTGCATATGACATCCTTCAAGTGTCTCTAAATGATTTAACCTCAAATACCTACTATAAATTTAAAATGAACTAGTCCACGCACTGAGTTCAATCCTTTAATCAAATTCGTGTAGTGACTACTACAGTGAGAGATCTGCGCAGTTCCTCCACATATCCATTTGATTCTACAGATACCCGCCTCATCGTGATTTGTATGTCACACCTTTCAACTGGAACAAATCTGTTCCAATTTAGTGGAGGAAATCTGATCCATGATTATGATGTCGGCTTGGTAAGAGGAAAAACCTATGGGTAAATCAAAACCATAATCCTTTGAGGGAAACTCGTATTAGAACCAGTTCACAGCACAAGTGGATAAAATTGCTCATATTAGCTTTGGGCCTGAAAATAGAAGGCACAAAACTAGCAAGCCATATCACAACGGGCTGGATGGGAGGAGTTAAGCAAGTCATGGGAGAGAGTGCAATTTTCCATTGGTATATAATGTTTTTATGTACTCTATCCATTTCAATTTGTTTGTCTTAGTTACTATTTCTATTTGGACAATCAAAGGACATGTTCTTTGACCACATTTTTTTCAATTACTTTTTAAATATTTTGAATTGTTAACTATTTTGACTTATAGTACTTTTTATGTAGTTTCTAAATATGTAAATTTTATTTCAAAAGAATTGAAGATTCTATGTTCGAATTCACACCGAACATTAGTTAGTTTGACCCTTGTACTCCGAATCAAGCCAAATAAATTGAAATGGAGGGAGTAATTCACAAGCGGCTGTTTTTATCTATAATATCACAACTTACCAATTTCAAGAAAATATATACAAGTTCACAACTAATAGATAGAAAATGGACAGCATTAGATGTTAAAAAAAATTGGAAGTCCCTAAATCAACCGGTATATTAATTGGAAGTTCAATAATCTTTAAAGATAATTTAGGCCCAAAAGAGAGTCAGAGAACATTACTTATAAAAAAAGACACATACTAATACAACTATTTACGTTGTCGAATTTTCGAAGGAAGTAACCAGTGGTGTACACTAACAGGTTTCGAAGGAGAGTGTACTATGAATGTATCCTAGCACAAAGGGTAACTTTTCCTTTCAGGTTCTGAGCATCCATCACAGCTCTAATTACGTCAGAAGACCTGTTCTTATTAAGTTGCATTTCATCCCAATAAAAAAGAGAGTTACCAGAGAATTACCGGCACTGCTGATACTCCTTTTTTAGGCTCTCCAATTCAGCCAGCAAAGGAGGAATCTGTTGCACATCAGTGTGAGCCCTTTGAAGATCCTGAGTCAGCAATTGTATTTTAGCAACAAGTTCTTGCCTTGCTGCAAACAAAGTGCGAGCTTCACCTTGTGCTTGCGGCAATTCTAGTTTGATAGATTCGGTAGCTTGAAGTTCAGCCTCTATCCTAGAAATTTTATCGTTAAGGCCTTTAGTCTCTTGTTCCCTGTTGGCCTTGACTGCTTCTATCTGAACATGCAACATTTGCAGCTCATGTTGTGCAGCAGCTAATTCTCGCCTCAAAGTTACATGGGTGGCAGCAAGCCTCTGATTTTCTGTAGTAAGTTTCTGCATCTCAAGATGCTGTGCACCAATCTTCTGTTCCAAAATCTCTGGAGGAGGTAGCCTGTCAAAAGGAGGGAAATCACCTGGTGGTGGGTTGCGCATAGGAGGACCAAAAGAATCAGGATACATCATGCCAGGTCCGGGAGGTGGACGCCTAAGGTTGGGAGGTGGCCCTCGACCTTTGCTTCCCATCGAGAGATTGTACCAGGAACCTGTAAACAAGAAGTACAATTACTAAACATATAGAAGGCATCCAAAAGAATACCACTTCAATACAGTCTACCAAAAAAATCAAGAAACATAAAACTTGTTTCATAGGATATGTTGGAGATGCTAGAATGCAGCAAAAGAGAAGTAGCATTGCCACATGATTTCAATAGAAAAAAAAGATGGAGCACATGGAATCGGAAGTTCCTCTAGGAAATTGACACTGCATTTGTTCTTTCTTTTTTCAAAAGCAAGTAGCTTGCCCCTCCATCTCCTAACCTGTTAGCAGATCCAAAAACTCAAAAAACACAAAATCCCAATAGTCAACATGCTACATCCCCTTCACTTCAAAAGGCCAAGCAGACAATTCTACAGGACAAACTATTACATTCCTATGACTTGAGGAAATTCTGCCCCAAAATCATATGCAACTTTGATTTCTCATAAATCCTTTCCTATTTCCAGGGGGGAAAAAGATCTGAAAACTAGATTTATACCTCTAAGTTTCATAGTATATAAGGTTGAGGACAATTAGTTCAATCAACCATCCAAAGATACTCCACTATTCACAGACAATTCAGGAACCTTGGATGTGAATAGCAAGACAATTAACTCAACCACAGTCCTTATACTTCCTTGATAATTTGTTCAAGAAAATAACCAAAATAGCCCTTCATGTATTGGGGCTAATAATTTTGGTCCTTGATATATCGCTCTTAACAGATATTCTCAATAACCTGTAAAGACTATTCCCAGTCAAAAACACTCATCAAAATTGAAGCTAATGAAATCACTCATAACATCCAGGCTTTTGACAATAAACCCCATGCCCTATTTTGTAGAGAATCCCTCTCTTCATTTCTTTCTCTTGATTACCAAATAAAGGCACTTGCCGCATCCATGAGTCCACCAGAATTCACTCAAATGCACCAGATTTTTCACCCAAATTTATGGCCAAATGCACCAGATTTTTTTACTTTAAAAAAAAAAAAAGGCATCAATGAGTGCAGTAAAGCTGAAAATAAGTGCAGCAGAATTCACAATTCAAATGGCACCAGACCTCTATAATGTAAAATGATAACTACAACCAAACTTTTCAATAACTAAACAAAACATACCTGGATAACCAAATTTACATAATACACCAAAAAGTTCTAAAATTACATAAACCAAAGGTTGTCCAATAATAAGGGTTGAGGATCAGCATTAGATTACCTTTGAAGAAATTAGACCTGCTTCAATTAGGGCTTCACCTTCACTTTCGAATCGGAACAATCTTAAAAAGTGGGGCTTTTGGAGTGCTAAGAGAGGAGATAAACGAACAGGTTCGCTGGAGTACCGATGGAAATCTCGAAAAGAAGAAGAAGATAAAGCAACAGTAAGCTAAGCTCGGAGAAGAACTAGGGCTAACTGAGAATATATTTTCATCGATTTGCCTCTGAAAGGGCGAACCAGGGACTAAACTGGAATAAGAAGAACTTCAAATAATAAAGTTTAATTATATAAAATCAGCTGAGTTTGACAGTGCAACCCTGCAAACACATTGTACAATCACTACAAGAGAGTTCTAACTTTTTCCATTTTATATGACTGCCAAGTTTTTCTTTTCTTTTCCGATTTCTGTTCGTATTGAACTTCGATTAATTTAGATTTGCTCGTAGAATCTATTAAGGAGTAGCGCGTTTTATCAAAAATTATTTTCATACTCAAGGTTGGAAATCAAGACATGTTATTAAGGGAGCAGCACATGAAAGCTTATAAATTCTTGAAATCATGAAATCAATTGATTTTACCTTTTTCTTTCAAACCTTAAAAAAATATTTGACGAATTTTATAATTGAGTAGGATCAATAATTATTGACGAAAAAAAATAATAATTTTTTCGATTAATACTTTAGGATTTCAATTTGTGTCCTTAGGTTTTTTCCGCTCAAATTTAATGTTAACTTTATATTATCTGGATTGTGCAATTGGATTATTTCTATGTTTATATTGACATTACATTAGGACAAAAAACATATCATACAGACTGCGAAAATATAAAAACTTTAGAGATTAAACTGGAGAAAAAATAAACTTTTAGACATTATTTTAAAGTTTTGAATCGTGAAGTTCAAACTTCAAAATTGTCCTGAATTTTCAATTATTATTGATTAAACTATCCTAAGTTATAATTAATTGAAGTTAAGTTTGAAATTAAACAAGAAGGGAAAAAAGGAAAAGACACGAGCATATTTGAATTGATTTATTTTAAATATTTTAAAGCAAAAATAGCATTTAAGCACAAAAAAAAACTAAAAAGAAATAAGAAGAGGACAAGCGACCATGTCATTATGATTTCTAAACTAAAAATATTATGCAATTTTTTTTTAGTAATAGTCGATCTGACCAAACATCTAAAATGTGCTTATTTTGAAAACTGTTTTCCTAGAATTATTTTTCAATTTTCTTTTTGAGAATAGCCGAACTTCTTTTTCAAATATTAGAACAGCATTTAAGCATAATGACGTCGTTGCTTCTCCTCTTTTGTATTGTAATAAGTACTGTTTTTGCTACTACTCAAAATCACTTATTTTTAGGAAGCACAAAAAAATACTTTTTCAAATTTTATGTACTTCTATTTTTTTTACTATTCAAAATCACTTATTTTGATCTCTCTAAAAGCTTGAACGAACACTTCAAAAAAATAAAGTAAAAAATATTTTGAACTTTCCAAAACTTAGCTAAATAGGTTATAAGTCTTAAAACGATAAGGATAATTATTGTTATACCCCAAAAGAGAAAACTATTTACCATTGGATACCACATCACTTTCATATCCTTGTTTTTAACTATCTTGCGCATTTGATACCATGAGAGTTTATAACATACTCTGATGGTATCAAAGAGGAACAAGGGAAGGAGAACTGATATAAATACACGTTTGATACCATGAGAATATATATATACTTTGATAGTATCAAGAAGAAAGAGACAGCGCTTCAGCGAAACTGCTTGATACCATCAGAGTATAATATACTCTGATCGTATCAAAGAGGAGTAGAAATGTTGACGTCATGCGCGAAATTAAAAGGGAGAAAGTAGGGTAAGAGGGTAAATAGTCTGGATTATGAGTCTATTAAAGGTAAATAGTTTGGATTAGATCCAATTTGAGTAAATAGTTTCACAATTGGTCTATTTTGTGTAATTTTTCCTAAAACGATCCAAAATGTTGGATTCTAGTGCAGTTCTACCTGACCCTATTAAACAAGTCAAAGCCATCAAATGGATCTCAATTCTTTTTATTTCATAAAATTGATATAAGGAAAAATTACTCAATTACACGAATATTTTGATCATATTTATTAATTCTCTTTATAGTTTTAAAAAAATTATATTTTGTTTCACTAATTAATAATTGCATATCACATTTTAAGTCAGATGCATCTAGATACATACATTTTTGCAATCAGATACATTCTAAAATATATATTCATATAGAGAGAGGTAAGCGAGAGAAGAGAGAGGTAAGCGAGAGGCGAGTGAGGCGAGTGAGAGATTCTATATATCCAGATACATGTGAATCACACTAGATACATGTATATGAGATATCAGATACATTCTGAAATACAAATATAAAGGTAGTGAGGCGAGCAAGAGAGGCGATATAGGAGAAAGACGAGAGAGTCAGATACATGTCAACCCACTTGGATACAATGTATTTAGAATAAATTACACCTAATTTTGACTCCATTTATTTGAGATACATGTTTATGGATATACCAAATACATGTATGTTATTTGCCCCGGATGTGATTTACCGTGCGGCGGTGTCACACCCCAGAAGGGTATCCTAGACGTGGCCGGCACTCAAAAATCATTACTAGCTCCCAAAAGAACCACTTGACCTGATCACACATCCGTTCATTCATTCAATCAGCGAAAGACTTAAAATAAAGAGGTAATTAGGTGGGCAATTCCAATCAACAATCTAGCTCAAGGAAAAAAGGTCATGGGCCAACAAATTGAACTTCAATCCATGTCATTAAAATAATCTGACAAAAACAATTCAAGGAAATAAAATACTCAATCGACCCATTACTATCTAGTCTATGAAACCTCTATCACTACTATCTAATTAGTGTCAATGACAGGTTCATGGCTACCTCAAATTAAAATAAAAGGACTAAACTCGACGCAAGAATATCATAAGTGGTATCCTCCAAATGTAGGGGAGGATTCACCATTAAGCTGAGTGTGAACAGATCCTCAACGGTGCGCTTATTGATGATCTCTTAAACCTGTCTCTATATTATGAAACGATGCACTCCAAATGGGCGTCGGTACATGGAATGTACGAGTATGTAATATGGCAGAATGAAACATGCGTCAAGGTAGAATAATATCAGTTTAGATATCTCAAATCAGAAAGATTAGAGAGATTCAATCAAGGTGTCATAAATCTAAAGTAAGAATACGGTTTAGACAGAGACTAATCATATACAATCCAATCCAGTTATGTACAATCCAATTCAATCCAATCATATACAGTTCGATCCAATTCAAACATATATAATTCGATCCAATTCGATCATATACAATTCGATCCAATACAATCATATACAATCCGATACAATTCAATCATATACAATCCTATTCAATCCAATTACCTACCATCCAATCAAATCCAATCATATACAATCAACTCAACGAATAAAGTTAAAGGACTTAACTCAATAGACATGTGAATTAGAATTTAGAAATGTCTTACAAATCAACTCAATCATCTACAATCTCAATTGAACCAATCATATCATATTCAATCAACTCAATAATAAACTCAAAGGACTCGACTTAACAGGTATGCAAATTAGAATTTAATAATATTTTACAATTCAACTCAATTATCTACAATCTCAATCAAACCAATCATTTCATGCACAATCCACTCAATTTGGGAGTTTCTCTAACCGACAATCATCACCATATGAGCTAATGATGCACAACAAACCGACGTTGTTGCCACTTCCGATCATACCTTGTCAAGGTAGGAACGAATCAACCAATCATGGATCCAACAATCAATCAAGTCCTATCATGTCAGGACAATAAATTAGGAAAATATCCAACTTTAACGGTTCAATCATCTCCTACGTTAGCTACGTAGTTCATGCGATTCGAGTAGGGACTATACTCTTACTCAATTCGGTGCTCAATACTCCTCCCAAGACTTAATATGCTCATATCTATCAAGTGAGTAAAATACTCAAAATACTCATATGGTCTCTTTTGGACTTAGTTCAAATCAACTCATTTAATCTCATTGGTCTCTTTTCAAAACTCAATCAATGCAGTAAGTATTAAATGCATTTAAAACATAATTTTAACTCCTTAACTCAATCTCAAAATAGACGTTTTATTGTAAAAATGCTCAACTCGTTTATACTTAAAATACTCATGCTCAAAATAATAATTAAGAGACTTCTCAAACACAACTCATGCTTAAACTCTTTCTAAATCAAAGATGAAAATAATCATTCTTTAAACTCAAAATAGGGCATAAATAATTTATACAAAAATGTTCACAAATCATTTTTAAAATTCCTTCTCAAACAATCATGTATACTCAAAATGCTCATAAGACTCCAATCAAATCGAATTATGCAAATCATATCATGTAGTCACATTAGACTCCAATCCACTCCATCTCAAGACATCATCATCAATATAACCTCTTCATCAATCATTTTACCTTTTTTTAAAATGAAAATCATTTACATCATTATTAAACATCTTGCTCCAAAATCCTCATTTAACTTTATATTCAGTTTCATCAAACTCATTAAAATATGAATCATCTCACTTTTAAAGTAACTTTTTATTTATACATGAAAACCATCAATCTCAACCTCAAGGCAAATTATGACAAAAATGAAATCTCATCTTGGGTTCATGTGAATGAATACATGAATGTATACCTCAAATACTCAACTCGAAGACATCATCAATACATATAAATTTATATACAAAAACTCAATAGAAGTTATAGATAACTCAAGAAGTCAACTCATGGAACCTCAAAACTTAACTCAACTCGAATCAATGAAGATGTAGGGCACGTGGATGAAATCAATCCAACGTTGTGAGTAGCCTTACATACCTAGAATGAAGATCATCTCACCGAAAATCAAAGACATGACTTGAAGATCTTGAATCCTAACTCTTCTTCTCCTTTCTAGTCTCTTCTCTCAAGTCTCCTAAGGTGACGGAGAGGAAAACCTCCTTGGATATTATGAAGGAACTGATTTTTAGTCCCAAAATGGCTAGGGTTATATTTGGGAAAGGTGGGCAAAAGTTCAGAATGCCCTTTCTCAAGAAAAAATCTGAAAAATGAGTTCAGAACCTTGCAGATGCTATAGTGGCGCCCGACGCTAGAGCCAAAACTACTGCAGCTGATTTTGGGCGCTATAGTAGCGCCTGACGCCAGGCCTGAAATCGCTGCAGTGATAGTCTATAGTAAAATGGTCATAATTTTTCACTCTAAACTCAAAATGAGGCAAACTCGATAGCGTTGGAAAGAAGATCCAAAGACCTTTAATTTGATAGGTCATGTGCCACATAACTCTTAATATTCTGAAAGTTATGGTCATTTGAAGTTGACACTTATAAGATCTTATATGAAAACTTAGCCGATAGAAATCTTTTGGACTTGGCTTGGTGTTAGATATCCCTCATGAACCTAAACCACATCTAATACTCTTCAAATACTTAGGAATTGATCCTAACTAATATATAAAATTACAAGTCATTTAGTTCGAGTCTATACGCATATGAAGAATGATTCGAGTCTTGGTGGAAAAAAAAAATTGGGAGTGTTACAGGCGGATACTTCAAATGTTGCTAATTGAATAAAGTCAACCTTTTCGAAGTATTCTTGTAATAGACATAACATAAAAATGCAGCTAATTAGCTTTAAAATAGTTCTTTTAAAAAAAAGTAAAATAAAATTGAAGATAGAAAAAATAGAAAAAATTATACGGCGGGTAATCAAACTCACACCAATAAAAGAAAAATTCACATAGTTAATCAATTGAACTACTATGATTCCATTAATTTTAAAATAATCACATTAACTTTAGCAATTTTTCTGATTGAAGCAAGAAAAACTCTAACATCGTATCCTGAAGTTTGAAACGATACAAGAAGAACTCCAACAATGTCCTAAAATCTTAATTTCTTCCTTTCAATTTGTTATTTAAAAAAAGTGTCTATATTATGATCATATATAAAAAGAAGATCACATTAACGATTACCTGCACTATTTAGCTAAGCACGAATATGTCCATCTTTATTCAGAAATCATTTTCCTAATGCTTAGGTTCAAGAACACCCTATATCCAATCATATTGCAATCAAGGATGACACTTTTCATTTTTCAAGCCCTAACTCAAAATTCATATATAGTATCTAATTATTGATCGAACAATCAAATAATTAAACATAAGATATGAAAAAGTAACCATATTGATAAATTTATCTCTGAAAATAATATTACAAAATCAACATTCATTTTGGCATTCCATAACTCCATAAAATAATGAGCTAAAATACACAACGCCATGATAGAAATTTGAATTAAATTCTAAACATACGTAAAAATTATTTTTTAAAATTGAAAAAGAAAAAACTCTATTACGAATCTTCTTGCTCCCCCATGTTTACTTCTCTTCCAACTAGGTAGAATTACCTAAAAATTGAGTCGTGGGGCAAAAATATCATTCCTTAAATCCCATTGGATTTCTATCTTTTTTTTTTTTTTTTTTTTTTATGGGAACAGACCCTACACGAGGCTCCCACCTCTCGTGCACAGTCAGGGGTTGAGTAGCACCCCCAAGCCTTAACATAAATAATCAAAATAAAATACAAGGAGGGGGACATAAACCTTACCTCCGATCCTATGGTGGTTCATAAGTCGGCTAACCTATTAAGGTCGGCTAACTCATCCCCGATACAAAAAGAGACTAACTATAACTAGAAAGCATTAAACCTGTGAGAGGACTCCTCTCGGTACAAATCAACTAAGAAAGCATAAATGAGGGAGACTCTCCCCTTCCATGAGAATACAAGAAAGTAGCCTACACTAGTCCTATTCAAGAACAAGTATACGAACCTTCTATCTCGCATGGGTTGGGGAAATTCTTTTCATCTTTGCTCTTTTTAGACATGTCGTACCAAGTAGGTCCAAGGAAAGTTGCAGCAACACCAATCGTAGCCAAGTTGGGAAAATTAGAGGTAAACATGTTCAAGAAGGTTGTTTTATCCTTTTTAATCTTCTTCTCCTGAAGCTTGCCATTCCTATCTTGTCTAGCTTTATGTAGCCCTTGGTTTCTTGTGGAAGTTGTTGAAGGTTGTAGAAGTGTTGTGTATTATCAAGTGTATGGCTGTACTTAGATAATGTATCAGCTGGAAAATTTGCTTCCCGAAAAACATGTTTGCATTGGAAGTATTCTAGCAGTTGGACCAGTTGTTAGAGTTCATTAACGTAGTTTTGAATGTTCCAGGGTGGTTTGATGTCCAGATTCAGCCACTTGATCACAAGTTCCGAATCTACTTCCAATATTACTCTATTATAACCATGTTGAATGCACCAATTAATGCCAACACTGGTTGCCTGCACTTCCGCTTGATTATTTGTTCCAACTCCCAAAGGAGAGGCAAAAGCATATATCAAATTACCCTTATGATCCCTTACTATGCCTCCTGCTCCTATCTTTCCTAGGTTGCCTATGGCACTCCCATCAGTGTTAAATTTAACTATGTTAGGGGGGGGGGGGTTTGAGCCATTTAACCTGGGTTACTTTTATGTCATGCTTACAGTTTTCTATCCAAATAATTAGATCTTTCCAAGCTGGTGGCCATTGGATATATGGAAAAACTGTGGTAATAAGCATGTATATTTCTTTGATTATATTGAACTTCACCCTAGTAGTACTAGATTTCTTTCCTCCATATTTACTTGCACACCTGTTCTTCCAGACATTCCAGCAAATAAATATAGGGAGGGCTTGCAACATGAGTTTATGTACAGCATTGTTTGGTTTGTAGGTCCACCATCTCATCAAGATGTCTCTAATGGAGTTGTGGTCCTGCCTGATTCCCCCCCAGTTAGAGAAATATGTCCAGATGTGTTTAGCAAAGCTTCCAGAGACAAATATGTGATCTATGTTATCCAAACCAGGCCTGTAGCAGCATGAGCACTCTACAGTTTCTCTCCCCAAAGAAATCAGTTTATCATTGGTTGGCAGTTTGTGTCTCAATGCTCTCCAAAGCAAGAATGAAGCCTTGAAAGGGATGTTAGTATGCCATGTCATCCTATCTATCAATGTCTTGTTTTTTTTCTTTCTCACATTTTCCCAAGCTGATTTACAAGTGAAATTTCCATGTGATTGCAGCTTCCATTGAGCTTGATCTAATGTGTTTTGTTGGTACATGATTTTAGTATTGAGAATTGTGTGTATCATGTGTTGAGGGGCCTGTTGCCTGATTTTCTCTTCATTCCATTTTCCATTTGTCAAGAACATGGAGACAGTGGAGTTGTTGAATCTTGGAATATATTCATAGTGATTGGCTAGAGGGCCAATACCCAGCCAATCATCCCACCAGAAACTGCAGTTCCCTGAACATAAGGTCCACTTAATGTGAGGTTCTATGTCACCTTTGTTCTTCATCATGTTCTTCCACATGAGAGATTGACCTGTGTGCCACTTTTTTGTGACAGGGTGAGCTCTTTTGCAGTATTTAGCTCTCAGGAAATCCCCCCATAAAGATCTCTTAGTTCTGAACAACCACCAATGTTTGTATTGCATTGCCAGACATATATCTTCCAAGTTTTTTACACCAATACCTCCCTCCTCATATGGTAAGCTAAGGGTTTCCCAAGAGGCCCAATGGTACTTCCTTTTCTCCTTATCCCAACCCCAGAAGAAGTCAGCAATAAGGCATTTTATTTGTTTCAAAGTGGTTCTGGTAGGGGTTATGGCAGATAACAGATGTATAGGAAGTGATTGAAGCACTGATTTGATCAAAGTGGCTCTCCCCCCATAGCTTAGCATCTTTGTCTGCCACCCTTGAATTTTAGCAATCACTTTTGAAACTATACCAGTGAAATATATGACCCTTTGTCTTCCTATATACAATGGACATCCCAAGTATGTCATAGGCCCATGAGTGCATTTATAACCAGTGATGGTCACTACTCTATCCATTATATCATCAGGGGTATTGGTAGGGATTAAGATTTGGCTTTTGTCCTTATTAATAAGCTGCCCAGAAATGCCTTCATACATCTGAAGAGTCTTAATGATGAGTTGAAGGGAATACTTGGAAGTTGAGGTGAAAATAATAATGTCATCTGCAAAACTCAAGTGGTTAATTTGAGGACCCCTTTTCTCCATTTGAAAACCAGTGTATAGATAGTGCTGATGAAGGTTGTTTAACATTCTGGTCAGTACTTCTGCACCAAGAACAAAGAGAGCAGGAGAGAGTGGGTCTCCCTGTTTGAGACCTCTTGTTGAGTGGAAAAAACCATGCCTGCTGCCATTTATGATGACAGAGTACCAATTGTTAGACATTATTCTCCATACCATGTCTATAAAGGTTTCCCCAAATCCCATCTTTCTCATGACAAGACAGATAAAGGACCATGAGACTCTATCATAAGCCTTGGCCATGTCAAGTTTAATAACCACATTATCTCCAATTTTGGGTTTGTTTATGTTATGCATAATTTCTTGAGCCAGCATAATGTTCTCAGATATGCTCCTTCCTTGGACAAATCCAGACTGATTATCAGAAATAAGATGTGGAAGGATGGGAGCCAGTCTGCTACTAAGGAGTTTGGAGATTATTTTGCTACTAAAATTGCTGAGAGATATAGGTCTGAATTCAGATAGTCTATTAGGATGTTCAACTTTTGGGAGTAGAACCAGACATGCATGGGAGACGTATTTTGGGATGTCATGGCCATTAAAGAAAAACAGAATCAGCTCCAAAAGGTCCTCACTGATAATGTCCCAGCATACCTGGAAAAACTTGCCACTCATCCCATCAGGACCTGCAGCAGAAGTACCATTCATAGAGAAAATCACTTTCTGTACCTCCTCTTTAGTAGGTACCCTTTGCAACATGTGGTTTTGATTGTCACTGACCTTTCTAGGTATGTACTTAAGGAAATCTTCATTGATTTTCTTGTTGTCTGTAGTAAATATCTTTTCAAAGTAATGACATGCAGCATTGGCAATTTCCTCATTTCCCTGAATACTATTACCCTGATCATCCTCAATTTTGTGAATATACAGTCTTCTCCTTCTCCCTCTAATGATAGCATGGAAGTAATTGGAGTTGGCATCCCCTTCCTTAAACCATTGGAGTTGAGTTTTTTGTTTGAGGATGGATTGCTCTATCTTTAGATACCTGATGTATTTGGCATTGATCAAGTTCAACTTGGTTCTATTATCTTCGGAGTTATCACTGATTATTGCATCCTCAGCCTCTCTAACTTTTGTCTCAAAATCAGTGATGGAAGAGAAAATATCACCATATTCTTGTCTTGACCACTTACTCAGAGTGCTTCTCACTCTTTTCATTTTGTCCTGAAATCTTCTCATAGGATTTCCTGCGGCAGGTTTTCCCCAGCACGTTTTCACTACATCAAGGAAGCTATCATTATCAACCCAGCAGTGTAGAAACTTAAAATACTTAGGGGCATTGTTCTGTCTCTCTGCACACTCCATGAATAAAGGGCAATGGTCTGATCCAGTGGAAGCTAAATGAGTAATAGTAGTCATGGGCATCATGTCTAACCACTTATCATTTACCATAGCTCTATCTAGTCTCTTCCAAATCCTGGCATCATTATCTCTGTTGTTACACCATGTATACTTTGCACCATGAAAACCCAAGTCTATGAGTCCACAAGCTTCAATAGTACTTATGAATTCAAAACTTTTGTTCATGTTGTAGGGTATGCCCCCCAGCTTCTCTTCAATGCCAGTGATTACATTAAAATCCCCTATTGTACACCATGGTTTGCCTACACTGGAATATAGCAGTAGTTTATCCCAAAGATCTCTTCTCAAATGATCTTTACATTTAGCATAAACAAAGGTTGTGAGATAGGTAATATGCCATGTAATATGTTTGATCTCACAGGTAATCTGCTGCTCATCCTGATCTATAATGGAGCATGCTACATCTTTATTCCAGAAGAGCCAAATTTTGTTGTTGGAATTATGAATAGCACTGTCCATATTAAGCTGAATTTTATGTGAATTGAGGTGTGATTGGTTTGAGAATGGTTCAAGAATTGCCATCATAGAGATTTTGTGATAGTCTTTGAGTTTTTGAAGTCTATCTAGTGAACCCTGAGTATCGATACTCCTTGCATTCCAACATAGGGTATTAATCATTGAGACTTATTTGATTTGGACCTTGTTTTGATGCCACTTTTGCAAATAGCATTATCAGAACTTGTTGTGTTATCTTGTTGCTTCTTTTTCCTATTTTCTTGCTGACCCCTGGTAGAAAGAGCCCTCATTTCCTCCTCTTCTTTTTGAACCTCATCATATTGGTCAGGATCTTCCTCATCCTCAGAATGTGTGACTCTGTATTCATCTGTTAGTTCTTGTGGAGTAATTTCCTTGTTAAGGGCACATTTTCCAGTATTCGGTTTCTGAATTTGCAAAGCTGTCACATGGATGCCTGCATGTTCCACCACCAATACATCATGTAAGCTCTGTTGTCCTGATTGCATTTCTTTAATAATTTTCTTCTTCAACGCATCCCTTTTCTTCTTACTAAGTGCTAATGTAGACTTGTTGTTAAACGCCTGAGGACTCTCATTTTGCCTTTTCGGATCCGGAGGTTCCTTATCCATTGTGTAGCAGTCCTCTTCTTGTTGTGAGTATTCATTGTACCTCTCCTTTCTGGTTACAGTTGTAGTAGTTACCTCTGTGGTAGCAGGAGCTCTAATGTCTTTCCTATGGTCAACCAAAGTACTTTCCCTCCCTCTGGTAACCCCTTCCTGCAAGTTAGTGGGTTTCTCCTGTATTCCCCCATCCTCACCTCCATAAACTACAACAGCTACATCATTCACAACAATAAAATTATTGGGGGAGCCATGAGGCTGTGGGAGAGATAAGTCAATACCTGGCTCCTTCATTTTTGTAATATTGCAGTCGTCCTCAAGTGTATCATTTGTGTCTGCATTTAAACCAATAATCGGGACTTGGGGGTGTGGGAGAGATAAGTCAATACCTGAATCCTTCCTTTTTGTCGTATTGCAGTCATCATCCAGTGTGTCATTTGTGTTAGCATCTAAATCATTAATGGGGACTTGGGGGTGTGGGAGAGATAAGTCAATACCTGAATCCTTCCTCTTTTTTTTTGTTGCAGTCGTCATCCATTGTGTC
This sequence comes from Solanum dulcamara, assembly GCF_947179165.1. Taxonomy (NCBI): domain Eukaryota; kingdom Viridiplantae; phylum Streptophyta; class Magnoliopsida; order Solanales; family Solanaceae; genus Solanum; species Solanum dulcamara. The sequence goes on from NC_077247.1 coordinate 39,763,586, forward strand.
ATTTGCATCAGCATCTAAGCCATTAATGGGGACTTGGGGGGATGGGAGAGATAAGTCAATACCTGTTTGCTTTGCTAGATTCTGCTTTGATTGAACATTCTTTTGTTGTTCCTTCTGTCTTGGTTTTTTCTGAATTTGCCATTCTTGTTGTTCCTCCTTGTTTTTGTTCCTATTTTGGTGTTGTCTCTGTCTCCAAGGTTGATTTTCTTTTGTACCTGCATTAGTTAAAGATATATTATTCTCAGGCATTTGTACAGTGGTTAAGGGACATACCTGGTTGTCATCTTCTTTCCTGGTTTTATTATTCCTTGCTTCTTCAGCTTCTTTCCTTTCTTCATCTCTCTTCTTGACATTACATCTTGTCATAGTATGTCCTTGATGCTTACAGTAAGAACAGTATTCAGGTAAACCTTCATATTGTATAGCTTGCCATCTGCCTTTATTGTGATCCTCTTCATCAATTCCTAACCATACATGTTGAGGCCTTTCCTTGGTGATATCCATTTGTATCCTTACTTTTGCAACACTGCCTCTAGTTTTTTTAAGAGATGCTGCATCCAGGTACAGGGTTTTACCAATCGGGTCTAAAAGGGTGGTTATAAACTCTTTATTGTAACAATGCCACGGTAGTTCTGGTAGTATGACCCAAACTGGTACGATAGGAGTTTCCTCCTCTGGCCTGAAGGTTGGAGTCCACAATTGTAGTCGCATAAGTTGCCCATCAATATACATTTTCTGTTTATTCCAGACTGAAATATGATCTTCCTCATTATCAAGATCAATGTAAATGTGTCTTGCATTGAAATGAGCAATTTTGACACCTCCTGTGAGTTGAGTCTGCTGAATAAAGCTTCTTCTGATAAGCTCTATCTTGGGCATTGTATTGGTGAATTTTCCTATTAAAGTATACTTACATCTAGACGCAAGTTTCACAAAAAAGTCTTCCTTTTTATAGATTATAGCTGGTAGGCCCTGTCTTGTGGTGTAGACAGGAGGTGAAATATTAATAGGCGCTTCAGTTCTATTTTGGTTAACTCTTAGTCTAGTCGCATAAGTTTGTATAACTGTAAATGGACTTGGTTCTGGGACAGAATCTATTTTGGAGCTCTGCAACTGAGGTAGCTGTTTTGGTTTTGTGGGAGGTTTGTCATTTGAATTCTGGATATTTGGTTTATACTGAGGGTTGTGTTTAACAAAGTTGGATGTTAGCTTGGTAAGATCATGAGGGAGTTGAGTCTTGTTAGATGCTGAATTGTTATGATTAATCTTGGTACTTTGGATTTCTATCTAGGCGATTTTAAATGCGATACAATTGTTCACTTTAATTCTGCTTTGTGCATTCTTAAAAATTGTCCCAACCGAGCTTTCAAAACTCAAAAATGATGAAATAAACTAGTAATTTCTATTTTTCAAATGTTGTTCTAAACGCCTCAATTCATCCCATCAATTTTCTATTGAAAGAAACTCATAATTAGCAATAGTTGAAAATCTTCACCCCACAAATTTACTTAAAATATAATAAAATATGTCCAACATAAATACCATATACTTAAATCCTTTTTCGTCCTTGGAAAAAAAAATCAATCAAATCAAGACCGATGAAAATTTCAACTCGAAAGAATTCGATGCTTCAATTTATGTAAGAGAACACCAAATCACAAGTATTAACAAAGTCAGCAAGACAATCAAGTTGTGATTTTTAATTCCCACAAATTAATTCATATATCACAAATTTACCTCAAATTTGCTCAAGTTAAAAGGTTTGATCGCTTCACATATCCTTCATAACTATGTGTCCTCACCAATATATGAAAGTAGCATGGCAAAATATTTTTCTCAATATAGAGTATTTGCTCAGACCAGTTGGGATGGGAGGAGGAACTAAAATGGACAAATAGGGCATGCAAAAGAAAAAAAATGTTGGTACTGAATATTCAGAATAATATTTGCCACGATTATTTACCATATATGTTGAAAAGAAACTAAAGGAACGTTGATTATTCAAGAATTCAATTATAGAGGGAGTATAAAGGCTAAAATTACACTTTTATCTTTAATGCACTTCAGAGATCAATTAGAGGCAAATAGTAACATATGAGGTTGGACTTAGCGCTCGGATTAAAAAATTAAACTTATATTTATTTTAGTTATAACCAAATCTTTGTCACCATTCAAATTAGGAAAACTTACGTAAATATACAATATTAAGAAAATATTTATCATTTATAGCAATAAAAAAATAATTTCATTGAACACTTATAATACATTTATAATACAGTTTTAATACATATTGCAGAGAACTATTTATAAAACATATATAATACAAGTTTTATAGATGGATAATACATTTATCACATATTTTAATAGACTTATAATACATTATGTTAGTTTCTTACTACACAAGCATAATATATATTTTAAAACACTTATAATACATTTATATTGTATGCATAATTCACTTTTAATACAAGTGTAGATTTATCATAATATTGCTATATATTACTATAAATGGTAATAAATAAAAAAATATCGTTAAAATCAGTAATTAATTTTTAAAAAACACTCAATCAAGTAATTTTTCCTTCAAATTATCTAAATCGCGATGATACCTAACCATCAACCCATTAGGTGGCCCAACAAGAAATATAAGTACCCAATTCATTATTCAAAATATGTCAAAGTCAAGATAGACAGTAAAATAATGTAAGTTGGAAATTTTCAATAGCCACACAAGAAATTAATTATTAGCAAGATGCAACTTCTTCCTAGTCTTAAGGGTCGTTGGAACATATTTTAATGTGACCCAAGCATTTTCAACCTAAATAACACGTGTCAAGCACTAAATAAATTTCGTCGGCTATAATTACAACGTCGTAAACAAAAACTTATCGAATCAAATCAAATATTATCATTTTCAAAAGCAAATTAAACTAAATATGGATAATTCTCAGAACATTAGTTACCAAGCTGGCCAGGCCAAGGGCCAAGCTCAGGTCAGCATTATTGCTCTTCTTGCATCTCCTCCCCTTATATATATTGTCATTGTAATGAAGTATTATTTTTCCAAATAATGTGTCTTATTTGTTATAAAATATGTTACTTGTCATGTATTCTAGGATGTATACTACTTTTTATTACTAGAGATTAGATTGAGTTATATGTATTTATCATTTTAAGTGACTTGATTACATGTAAATATATGTTTTATATATATTATTAGTGCATGGAATTTGAACTCTTATTAGTTAGATTTAAGAAAAACACTCAAAGTGTAATGAATTTTTAAATTATTAGTTTAATTTAACCTGTTATGACATGCCACTTATCATTTATTTTAGAATACCACTTAGAGCCTATTTGAATGAGCTTTTTTTAAGTTGTTTTTTTAAAATTGGAAATCTCAGCTTTTTACTTTTGAGCTTTTTGTAAGTTGTTTTGTCTTATAATAAGGGTTCAAAAGCACTTTTTTAATTTTATCCAAACACCATAAAAGAAATTAAAAGTTATTTTAACTTTAAAAGTACTTAAAATAAGCCTATACAAACATGCTCTTAGTGTTAGTATTAAATTATCATTTGATTGATCTATTTGTGTAGTTATAAGTAAATACATAAAATTTAAACTTTAGTTATATACATATCTATCAGGAAAAGGGTAATCAGATGATGGAACAGGCTAGCAATGCTGCGCAGTCTGCCAAGGAAACAATGCACGAGGTTTTTGGCATTTTTCATTAATATCTAATTAAGTTAATCTAATAATTGAACTCGTCTCTCTATTTTAATAATTAATTCATTAGAATCGAATTTAACTTATATACATCAACATAATATAATTTATGTGTTAATTCTATAGGCTGGACAGCAAATAAAGGTTACGGCACAAGGAGCGGCAGATGCAGTTAATGTTGGGTTTAATAGATAGTTTGAATGGAAAATTGAGGGAAAAGAAGTGGAGGGAAAAATGATCTGTTCTTTCTTGCTTTATGAAATAAGCTTTGGTCCCACATAGGTGGTGGAAATGAAAAGTGTCCTACTTAAAAGTAGAAGCACTCCTTCATGTTGTTAGAGGGTCAAGAAGAGGGTCTCCCCTCGCGCCATCGTCGTCGTCGCTCGCTCGGCTCGGCTTAGAATTTGGATTTGGTCAATTGATAATCTTTTTGGACCAAATTTCCTTTAAATTTTAATTAATTAACCCATTTTTCCGGATTAATTTTAAAAAAAAATATTTCCCTCCATTTTTTCAACAGATTTTTGAAAGGTTGCAACCTTGTCCGAAAAGTTGCAAATCTTTTCTCAACAGGCAAATCTTTTCCCAACAGGTGTCTTTTCTTAAAATGTGCAAACAGTCTATATATGTCTTTTAATCCTCAAAATGTTCAATACGAAATTTCTGAAATAACATCTTATTCTTCTTCTTTCTCCACTTCCTAAAATCGTGTGATATACAGCATTCGAGTGGTTTGCAGTCACCAAAATTTGCAGTACCTCTACTTTGGTGAGTAAATCGTTCTATCCTGGGAGGAAAGATTCCAAAACCTCGGGTACTTTGAGGGGAATAATTTCCTTAAGAACACACTATGTATTCAGTGGGCTCGATTTTCTTCTTACAATAATTTTTCATATACTGTTATTATTTTCAGATTCATTCCAGATTCTGTCTTTATTACTTTCAGAAGTTTTTGTTACTGTTTAATATTTTCCAATACAGTTTATTAACAATTTTAAGGAAATTACTGTTATTTTTGTTTTTCTGATTAAACTGTATTCTGTTTTTGGAGACTAAAACCTGTGTGGTTTTTTACTCCGTATGAAATAAATATTCTGACTTGAAGAGTATAAAAACTTCGTTGGAATATTAAAGTTCATACTTGTACAACGATTTGAAGAGTATAAAAACTTCATCGTTGTTTTTTTGTAAAAAGTCTAATATTCTGAAATATTAAGACAGTTTGTCTATTTTGACAGTGAAAAGAAATGACAAGTGATACTGCTACTAATTCTGCGACTGTTTCTGCAACAAGCCGCACTTCTGTGCCACCGGCAGAAAAATCAGGAAAATTTTCTAGAGTCAACTTCAAAGGATGGCAGCAAAGGGTGTTCTTTTGGCTTACCACTCTTGGTATGCAGAAGTTCACCAACGAAGACCCTCCTGTGCCCGCTGCTGATATGCCGGCCAATGAAAAATTTATGATTATTGAGGCATGGACACAGGCGGATTTTCTATGCAAGGGCTACATCCTAAGTGCTTTGGATGATGATTTGTACAATGTCTACAGTGCTGTGAAAACTTCTAAAGAATTGTGGGATGCACTTGAGAAGAAGTACAAGACTGAAGACGCATACTTGAAAAAATTTATGGTTGCTAAGTTCCTAGACTATAAAATGATAGATAGCAGAACTGTTGGAACCCAAGTTCAAGAACTACAACTTATTTTTCATGACCTTATTGCTGAAGGTATGGTAGTTAATGAAGCATTTCAAGTGGCTGCGATGATAAAAAAGTTGCCTCCTTCGTGGAGAGATTTCAAAAATTATCTAAAGCACAAGCGCAAGGAAATGAAGTTGGAAGATTTTGTGATTCGTCTCAAGATTGAGGAAGATAACAAAACAGCAGAAAAGAAGTCACGTGGAAATTCAACGATTATGGAAGCGAACATCGTTGAAGATGCTGCTCCAAAGAATAAGAAAAGGAAGCAACCTTTTAGAAAGAATTAGGAGCAGAACAAGAAAAAATTCAAGGGCAATTGTTATAATTGTGAAAAAGTTGGCCACAAAGCTCCAGATTGTCGTCTTCCGAAAAAGGACAAGAGAAAGGGACAAGCCAATATGGTGGAAAATAAAGAAGGTATCGATGATCTGTGTGCAATGCTATCAGAATGCAACCTAGTAGGTAATCTCAAAGAATGGTGGCTTGATTCGAGAGCTACTTCGCATGTGTGTGCAGTCTGAGAAGCCTTCTCTACTTATTCCCCTGCAGCACGTGATGCGACGATCTATATGGGAAATTCTGCAACTACTAAGGTTGAAGGATATGGGAGAGTATTTCTGAAAATGACATCCGGCAAGGTGGTGACGCTGAACAAAGTTTATCATGTTCCAGAAATGCGAAAGAATTTGGTGTCTGCCGGTCTTCTTATCAAGAATGGATTCAAGTGTGTTCTAGTTTCAGACAAAGTAGTTGTTAGTAAGAATGAAATGTATCTAGGAAAAGGCTACCTCACTGAGGGTCTTCTCAAACTAAATGTAATGGTTGTTGATGATAATAAAATTCAAGCTTCTTCTTACTTACTTGAGTCAAATAATTTATGGCATTCACGTTTAGGACATGTCAATCATAAAATCTTGCGAAAACTGATTAACTTAAATATATTTCCTAACTTTGATTGCAATAAATCAAAATGTCAAGTATGTGTTGAATTTAAGTATGCTAAGCATCCTTATAAATCTATTGAAAATAATTCTAGTCCTTTAGAATTGATTCACACAGACATTTGTGATATGAAGTCTACACCAACTCGTGATTGGAAGAAGTATTTTATAACTTTTATTGACGATTGCACTCGATATTGTTATGTATATCTGCTTAATAGTAAGGATGAAGCTATTGATGCATTTAAGCAATACAAGAACGAAGTGGAAAATCAATTGAATAAAAGGATAAAAATAATTAGAAGTGATAGGGGTGGAGAATACAAAGCTCCTTTTGAAGAGATATATTTAGAATATGGAATTATTCATCAAAGTACTGTCCCTTACACACCACAATCAAATGGAATTGCGGAAAGGAAAAATCAAATATTAAAAAAATGATGAATGCTTTATTAATAAGTTTCGATTTACCGTAGAACTTGTGGGGGGAAGCTATCCTTACAACTAATCGAATACTCAACAGAGTGCCCCACAGCAAAACACAAACTATTCCATATGAACTATGGAAAGGAAGAAAACCCAACTTGAAATATTTCAAAGTGTGGGGTGTTTAGCAAAGGTCCAAGTTTCTTTGTTCAAAAGGGTAAAAATCGGACCAAAGACCGTGGATTGTATTTTTATTGGCTATGCTACAAACAGCAAAACTTGTCAATTTTTAGTTCACAAATTGGACAATCCTAAAATTCATGTTAATACGGTAATTGAATCAGATAATGCTGAATTCTTTGAAAATATTTATCCGTATAAAACTAAATGTGAGTCCTCAAGTGAAAGATCTAAACGACCGCGAGAAGAATCAAAGGAAAGTAAACCAACCGAAGAGGATCCAAGGCGTAGCAAACGTCAAAGGATATCTACTTCCTTTGGACCAGATTTTGTGACATTCTTGCTTGAAAATGAGTCTCAAATATTTAAAGCTGCAATATCTTCTTCTGATTCAGCATTTTGGAAAGAGGCAATCAATAGTGAGATTCAATCAATTTTAAATAATCATACATGGGAATTGGTTGATCTTCCTCCTGGAAATAAACCTTTAGGATCAAAATGGATTTTTAAAAGGAAAATGAAAGTTGATGGCACTATTGATAAATATAAGGCAAGACTTGTGGTCAAAGGTTATAGACAAAAAGAAGACCTTGATTACTTTGACACATACTCGCCGGTAACAAGGATAACATCTATTCGGGTGTTAGTGGCACTTGCAGCTGTATATGGTCTTGAAATCCATCAAATGGATGTTAAGACGGCTTTCTTAAATGGAGAATTGGATGAAGAAATTTACATGGAACAACCTGAGGGTTTCGTAGTTCCAGGTAAAGAAAAGAAAGTGTGCAAACTTGTTAAGTCACTTTATGGACTTAAACAAACACCTACATGCGAAATTTGACCAAACAATGTTGGCAAATGGATTTAAGATTAATGAGTGTGACAAATGTGTTTACATTAAAAATACTCCAAATCATGAAGTCATTGTTTGTTTATATGTTGATGACATATTGATAATGAGTAGACATTGCCGATATAAATACTACTAAGCGTATGCTTGCAAGCAAATTTGACATGAAAGACTTAGGGGTTGCTGATTTGATCTTAGAAATTAGGATCCATAAAACTCCACAAGGTCTAGCATTATCACAGTCACACTATATTGAAAACATACTTGATAAGTTCAAGTATTTAAATTTTAATGTTGCAAAAACTCCAATTGATGTAAGTTTTGCACTTCAAAAGAATGAAGGTAAAAGTGACTCACAATTGGACTATGCACGAGTTTTGAGAAGTCTGATATATATTATGAATTGTACACGATCAGATATAGCATGTGCTATTAGCAAGTTGAGTCGATTCACAAATAATCCCAATCAAACTCATTGGATGGCAATGAAATGAGTCTTGGGTTATTTGAAACACACCAAAAACTATGCTTTGCATTATAATAAATATCCTGCAGTAATTGAGGGATATAGTGATGCAAACTGGATCACCGGATCATCTGAAGTTAAATCCACAAGTGGATATGTTTTCACCGTTGGTGGAGGAGCAGTGTCTTGAAAATCATCAAAACAGACATGCATCGCTCGCTCTACAATGGAATCTGAATTTGTAGCTTTAGAAAAGGTTGGTGAAGAAGCTGAATGGCTTCGAAATTTTTTGGAAGATATTCCATTTTGTCCCAAACCTTTGGCACCCATATGTATACATTGTGATAGCCAAGCGGCAATAGTGAGGGCAGGAAGCGTTATGTATAACGGAAAATCGCGTCACATTCGACGGCGACACAATACTATTAGACAACTACTCTCTAGTGGTGTTATCACTATTGACTACGTAAAGTCAAGAAATAACATATCGGATCCACTAACAAAAGGCTTATCTAGAGAGGCTGTTGAAAGATCATCGAGGGAAATGGGGTTAAGGCCTAGGACAAGTCATCATGGCGGTAACTCTACCTAGTAGACTGGAGATCCCAAGAACTAGGTTCAAAGAGATCAAACAAAGTTATGATTGGCGGTTTTAGATTGTCAAATAACTCAATCCATTCTCATGATGATGACAATGTTCAGAAACAAAGGATAAAACCTTAAGGCTTTTTAATGAGTTAATACAATATTAAATGTTTTTTAATGATTATCTAAGTCTGGCGGAAAATGACTAGATAGTGTGTCTATAAGACTACACGTTTAGAAATCACCTATGTGAATGTGAAGTATAAGTCGCTTCAAGGGAAATGACGGTAAAGGCTCATTCTATATGCATTCACGAAACCAGGCGGTGTTTATGGCTGAAAAGAACACAACCGTGAGAACCATAGATGGTTGATGGTTAATTGTGTGACTTATGTTGTCTAGCTATACAACAAAGTTCGACGGTTCAAAGATATCGCATCTACCGATTGATCGAGTATATCCTATATAAGTTCACTATGGAAAGTTCAAAGGGAAACCTACTTATCCATATGCAATTAATCTTCACTTGTATATCACACACTTATCCTTGCATTCCTTTATCTTGTAGACATTCCCCATTCATGTGGGGGATTGTTGGGTTTAATAGATAGTTTGAATGAGAAATTGAGGGAAAAGAAGTGGAGGGAAAAATGATCTGTTCTCTCTTGCTTTATGAAATAAGTTTTGGTCCCACATAGGTGGTCGAAATGAAAAATCTCCTACTTAAAAGTAGAAGCACTCCTTCATGTTGCTAAAGGGTCAAGAAGAGGGTCTCCCCTCGCGACGTCGTCGTCGTCGCTCGCTCGGCTCGGCTCGGCTTCGACTACGGCTACGGCTACGGCTTTGGCTTCGGATTCGGATTCGGATTCGGATTTGGCTTCGGATTCGGATTCAGATTCGGATTCGAATTATTCGGATTTGAATTCGGATTCGGATTTGGTCAATTGATATGATTGATTGATAATCTTTTTGGACCAAATTTCCTTTAAATTTTAATTAATTAATACTATTTATTTATTTAATTAATTAAGTAAAAAAATCCTGACTCGTGACCCGCGATCCGTTTCTTTCCCGGATTAATTTTAAAAATATTTTCCTCCATTTTTCCAACAGATTTTTGAAAGGTTGCAACTTTGTCCGAAAAGTTGCAAACCTTTTCTCAACAGGCAAATCTTTTCCCAACATGTGCCTTTTTTAAAGGTGCAAATAGTCTATATATGTCTCTTAATCCTCAAAATGTTCAATACGAAATTTCTGAAATAACATCTTCTTCTTCTTCTTTCTGCACTTCCTAAAATTGTGTGATATACAACCTTCAAGTGGTTCGCAGTCACCAAAATTTACAGTACCTCTACTTTGGTGAGTAAATCGTTCTATCCTGGGAGAAAAGATTCCAAAACCTCGGGTACTTTGAGGGGAATAATTTCCTTAAGGACACACTGTGTATTCAGTGGACTCGATTTTCTTCTTACAATAATTTTTCATATACTGTTATTATTTTCAGATTCATTCCAAATTCTGTCTTTATTACTTTCAGAAGTTTTTGTTACTGTTTAATATTTTCCAATACAGTTTATTAACAGTTAAAAATGCTATTGGCATGAACAAATGAAAAATATCCATTTTATCACATCATGGACATCTTTGTTCACCATTTAGGCTACCAATTCAACCTTCTTTTTTTCTTTCAATTTTGAACCTTTTTATTCAGAATTAGGGAATAAATCAATTAGTAATTAGGTTTGAGTGTTATTAAGAAGTTTTATATATGTTTCTTAATTTCTTTTTGGTTTCTAATAATAATAATGCTTGATTTTTTTTAATCTCCTAGCTTAATTTATCGCTGTTGCATTATAATTTGTCTCCAATTGTTCATGGGGCTTCGAATAATGTCCTTGCCTGCATGCCACCTGGAGAATTATCATGCTGGCCTTTATTTAGATTTTGTTATATGGGTAAATATAAGTCTTAAAAACATATCTTTTTAAATAACGTTAGATTCAGATTTATTGTCTGTTCATACATTATTTAGTCTTAAATATAAAATATTAGACTGTCGTTTAAATATGTGCAAAATTTATAAAATTTTAGACTATAAATCTAGCATGTTTTTTTATAAGATTTTCAGTTTGCTTAAAAAAATATTTACAATCATGGTCTTAAAGGTCAATAAATTACAAAATAGAATAAGTTTTTTTAAAAAAGGTCATTTACTAACGGAAAAGGATAAAAATATATTTAAATCATGCAAAGTTTTGTAAAATTATCATTCGATAATAGTTTGATCCAAAAATATCTTTATTATTACTTAATTGGGTCAAAAATATCGTTCTCCAAATACAATTAATATTAACATTTCGTAAGGATACCAATACTCCATTTCTAATTAATATAATTATCAATTTATAACAAATAAGTTAATCAATCACTAATACATTACCACTAATGCACTTCTAGTTAATCGTTATCGATTTATAACAAATCATAAGCTAACTAGAATCTTGTATAATTATTAGAAATCGATGTTGAATCATTACTTCGATACTATATGATAATTTTCCGTTAATTTGTCTCTAAACGATGGCTTAATTCTCCTAAAATTAAATTAAAATATTAAAAACTTTCTTGTTTGATGCTCACCCAAACTCCTCAGGTCCCAATACGAATCATTCGGACAAGTTTAAAACATATGAAATAAATATATGAAAAGTCTCAAATCGAAGAATGAGATTCAAATATTCGAAAAGAGTATTAGAGTGAGACCTGAATCTTTGACTATTTTTGTACGTAAAGAATTCTCATTAGTATTAGTTTCAGATAAGTTAATTAATCATTACAATATTATTTGATTGTATAAGAATAATGACTTAAGACAGAAACTTTGGATTATTTCAGAAGAAACAATAAAGTTTAAAAAGTATTTTCAACATCAGAAAACTCAAATCAGTAAACATCAAAAAATCTAAAAGATTGGAAGCAATATTGAATTTGTAGTCATAAAAGTTGCACCCCCTTCAAAATAGTTTAAGTGCGGGAGTTTTAAATAAAATCCGAGAAAGAAATTGAACCGGATCGCGCGTAGATCCGGTTCGAATTGGATATTTAGCTAATTTAATTAACAATAACATATCTAGTGAAATCCACCTGTGAGGTTTAAGGAAGGTAGAATGTACGCAGACATTACCACTACCTAGTAGAGGTAGAGAGACTTTTGGAAAGACCTTCAGCTTAAGTGCAATAAATTTTGATATAAAGAAGAAAGAAACAATAATAAGAAACTAGCAAATCACAAGAAAATAGTGCAAAAGTCTACCAAAGAGGAGCTAAAACAACAAAAAAATCATGTGATAATCGAAACTCCATAAACAAACAATCAACAATGATAAAATAAAAGTAAGAACTACAATAATACAACTAGTACCATCGCAAACCCCAACACCCTGAGCAAGACAATACTACACGACCTTCTAACCTTCTACCTTAATACGTGCCCTCCACACCCTTATATCTAGGGTCATATCCTCGGTAACCTGAAGTTGCGTTATATCCTGTCTTATCACCTCTCCTCAATACTTTTTTTTGCCCATCTTTGCCTCTCCTCGTACCCCCTATAATCAACGTCTTGCACCTCCTCACTGGTGTGTTTATGCATCTTTTATCCACATGTCCAAACTATCTCAATCTCGCTTTCCTCATTTTGTCCACTATGGAGGCCACTCCCACCTTATCTCAGATATCCCCATTTCTAATCTTATAACTCCTACTATGACCACACATCCACCTCAACATCCTCATCTCCACAACATGCATCTTCTGGGGAGTTCTTGACTGGCCAACATTCAATTTCATATAAGAATGTCAATTGAACCACCACTCTATAGAACTTACCTTTGAGTTTTGGTGGTTATCACACACGACTCTAAAGGCAAGCCTCTACTTCATCCACGCTGCACCAATATGATGTATGATATCATCGTCGATGTCCCCACTCTCTTGAATTATATACCCATGATACTTGAATCTATCTCTCTTAGGGATAGTTTGTGTGTCAAGCCTCACTTCCACGCCTACCTCATGCATCAGATCATTGAATTTTCACTCCACATATTCTGTCTTGGTTTAGCACAACCTACCTGAACCCTTCAGCTTCCAAAGTTTGTCTCCACACATCTAACGTAGCATTAACTCCATTGCGCGTGTCATCAATCAGTATTATGTCATCCCAAAAAACATACACCGCGACATGCACCTCATCCTGAATGTCTAATGGCAATTTAATTTAATTAATAATTAAAATAATTTTAAAAAAATGTCCAAAAGTATTCTCCTTCCCGAGCAAGCGACAACGCGAGAGGTCCTCTGCTCAACCCTTTTAATAACAAGTAAAAATATTTTCTTATTTAAATACTTGAACTTCTCTTTTCACTATCAATGAGGGGAAAATATCTTCCTCTTCCACTACCAATGAGGGAGAAATGTCTTCCACCAAAGCATATGTTCCACCAAAGAAATGTTAATTAGATTTAGATAGCGTTTTTGAGGAATAAATTGGAGTTGATGATGACATCAACAGATTATTATTATGAACAATAAATAAATATACAACAAGCAATGGCAGTTATTATCTTTTGTAAATTATATAGGCGTTTTTATTTCCCTAATTGGATTACCGTTAGTTTATTAACTGATTCTCGTTAAATAAACAAACCGCAAGACTTCTCCTTCTTTCATTCTTCTCCTTCATTCTTCTAGTCAAATAATGACAGATGAAAATATTTTCTTCAAGATTGTAGTCAAGAACAAGGCAAATCTGCTTAGAACACTTGAGGAAGCCATTTCACATGGGCATCCTGAAGTGGGCTTTATGATCTCAAACGCTATTACACCTCTGGACTACCAAGAAATTCAAAATATGATCATCCTAGAGAATCTTCAGAGACAAATATCAGTCTTTATCATTAATGAAATAGCATCACCCTATTTTGAGTAGAACAGGGTGATTGTTTTTTCTTGAAAGAATTGCAACTAGAGCCATCTGTTGTTGAAATTCCAGAGAATGTAATTGGAGAGAAAAGAAAAGATATTATTGTACAGAGCAACTTTAAGAGGAATTGAAATTCTCACGACCCTTGGGAAACAATGTCACATGACCTTGTAAACAACAAATTTTCGAGCCGAGAAAAATAAATAATTAAGACCGGAAAATTGGAGTAACAAAGTGTAATATTTGATTTCAAAATGTAATGCGGTTTACAATCTCTATGATAATCCTCTGATTCTTCAAATAATATGAAACACGTTGAACTTGAATTTGATTTTGATTTAGAGTCAAGGGCTTGAATAGCTTGATCTTGAATCTTCGTCTTCGAATTTGGATTTGAATTATTCGTCACGAACACTTGTATGGTTATGACGAACAGTAAAGATGAACAAGTAACTTGATCTTGATCTTCTTCTTCGTTCTTGATCTTGAACTTGAATTTGATTGCTTGAACTTTGTAGCTTTGTAGAGAATTTGCGGTCTTTGATCCACGAGCTCTCTTCTTGCTTCTTGTTCTTCCCCAAAAAAAACCCTTTCAGAATAATGAGGACCCCTATTTATAGTTGTAGGGAGTGGTATGAGGGTGTGATTTGATTGGTTGGTTTGAACTGACCAATCAGATTTCTTTGTTGAAGAGTTTTAATTTGATTGGTCAGAACATGTCATATAGACACGTGACATTGTTCTAGTGGCATAATTAGTTTGACTTAGATTGCCACATAATTTTGACATGTGGCATGATTTTAGTGGCTTATTTAATTTGACTTGGATTGCCACCTAACTTTGACATGTGGCATGATTTTAGTGGCTTATTTAATTTGACTTGGATTGCCACCTAACTTTGACACATGGCATAATTCTAGTGACTTATTTAATTTGACTTGGATTGCCACTTAACTTTGACATGTGGCATGAAAATGGGCCCCTAGGATGAGATGATATTGGGCTTAGCAAAGTGGAGTCATCTTTATAGCCCAAATCAATGAATTTAGGTTTTTAAATTAAATCCACATTTATTGGGCTTAAATAATTGACCCAATTTTATTAATCCAAAATATTTATTTGGACTAATATATCTTGAATTTAATATAAATTGAACCATTCTACAAATTTATATTTAATAAATTGTAAATGATTACAAATGCCCCCTGCTTCAAGTTTTGTCGAGATATTTTATCTTTTGAAGACTAGGCTTGAAGTACTACTTGTAGGATAATGACATGCCATGTATTTTGAGATGTACCGTGAATTCATACTATATTGATGCACCCCTTCATCATTGTTGGAGTAGGAATGTAGCAAATTAGTTATATCCAATGAGGATTAGGAAAGAGAAGAAAAAAAATGATTTTTTTTCACGTTTTTTTTTGCACCTTTTTTTAGGGTGTTTACTTGTCATGCAAGATTCCACCACTAATTGGAATCCGCTTAGGAGTCAATCTTGTAAAAGCCTAATTCAAGTTTGAATCTAGTTATAATAGATGCTAATAAACCTCTATAAATAGCCTTTTCCACATCTTGACATGTCTGTCGTAGAAATTTCATATCTTATTGTAGATACGTAGGAATCACGAACGGTGTGATTTTCTAGAAATTAGACTTCTCGATTTATAACATATCCAAAATTGAGAATTTAATACTTTCATGACTGTTCTAGATAAATTTTTTTTTTAAAAGTTAGCTCTAGATTTTGCCATGATGGAGGTTTCAGATTTGAGTGATTTTATTAAAACTTTTGTATCTTTATGTAGGAACTTCAAAATCACAAGCCGCTAGATTATTTTGAATTTAGACACAAAGTTATACAACATATTCAAAATTTAGATTTAAACTCCTTCAATATCGTTCTAGATAATTTATTTATTTATTTTTCACATTTTTTTTTCACGACTTTTTTTTCACGGTTTTTTTTTTATTTTTATTTTTATATATATATATATATATATTATTATTTTTTTATTTTTTTTGCAAATGAAAATATTACTTCATATACAATAAACTTTTATTCTATTGGTCCAAGTCAAAGACTTTACACCGTCTGAGACAAAGACTTTACATGATTTGTGGCAAAGAAAAGGCATTCCATAGTCCAAGCTAAAGACTTTACACCGTCTAAGGCAAAGACTTTATATGATTTGTGGCAAAGAAAAGGCATTCCATAGTCCGAGCTAAAGACTTTACACCGTCTAAGGCAAAGACTTTACATGATTTGTGGCAAAGACTTTACACCGTCTGAGTCAGAGGCATTCCATAGTCCAAGCTAAAGACTTTACACCGTCTAAGGCAAAGACTTTACATGATTTGTGGCAAAGAAAAGGCATTCCATAGTCCGAGCTAAAGACTTTACACCGTCTGAGGCAAAGACTTTACATGATTTGTGGCAAAGACTTTACACCGTCTGAGTCAGAGGCATTCCATAGTCCGAGCTAAAGACTTTACACTGTCTAAGGCAAAGACTTTACATGATTTGTGGTAAAGACTTTACACCGTCTGAGTCAAAGGCATTCCACAGTCCGAGCTAAAGACTTTACACCGTCTAAGGCAAAGACTTTACATGATTTGTGGCAAAGACTTTACACCGTCTGAGTCAGAGGCATTCCATAGTCCGAGCTAAAGACTTTACACCGTCTGAGGCAAAGACTTTACATGATTTGTGGCAAAGACTTTACACCGTCTGAGTCAGACATAGGTTTTGCTCAAAGAATATAATCGTCCATTATTGAGATTCATTACCATGATTATTGAATTACTAATTCAAGCGCTAACATTTTTTTTTTTTACAGATAGAATCATGATTTACTTTAGAGATTTGACTTCCTCTTCTTCAGAGTTGCGATACCTTTTGTGTTTCGATAGTACAAAAGATATATCATTGTATGAGAACACCAAGCCAGGATAGGCTCAATTTATCAGAAACCAAGCTTCTTAAAATATCCAAAATTTATAGTTCAAGTCCTGCAGGATAGTTCTAAGCAAACTTCAAAAATGAATTTCACATACAGAAAAGCTGACAGATTCACATTTGTATGATCTTATTAAAAGAAAATATTCGTATCTTAGCGTAGAGAATCCAAAAAAAAACTATAATATGTACAATAATCACAGCTAATAGCTTTATGGATTTGTACGAATATTTCTTTGAAGTCAATTCAAATTCTGTCTTGATTGGCCCTCTTTAATTCACACGTCATATATGACAATATACAAGAACATTGTGATGCTCAAATAATAGTGTGCCCCATTTCTTTTGAGCTTATGAGGCTAAAATTAGGATGTAACTCACGGACTATGGTGGAGAGGGTCAAGAGAGACTATGGGTTCTTTGGATACTCGTGCGACTGAACTCAGAATGTAATTCTAAGCGCCTACGTACCTCAGTGAAGAGGATCAAGTCATAACGTAGTTCTGAGAGAATGATTTTTTTTTTGCCCTAACTTTTGCCTAGACCGCCTCTTTCGAGATTTTCAACCTAGCGGATATTTTTTTTTATGGGGTGCCGTGCACAGTTTATACTCTTGCGGGCCAGGAGTAACATGCAGTTTATACTCGTACCTTAAGGAGTGAGTTTCTTTTCTTCAAGGATAATATCTCTTTATGAACTTTCCGTTAATGGGGCCAATGCGCAATCCTTCTGAGTCAACCAGTTTGTAAGCGCCACTTGAGTATACTTCTTGTACCACATATGGTCCATCCCATTTGGCGGAGAACTTGCTTTCAGACCGACGAGAAGTAATAATGGGCCTTCTTACAACAAGAACTTGATCACCCACTTGGAAGCATCTAAGACGAACCTTCTTATTAAAAGATCGAGATAGACGAGCTTGATAACATTGCAGACTTTGTTGGGCCTCTAGTCTTTTTTCATCAAGAGCCTCCAATTCTTCAAGGCGCAACCGAGCATTTTCTTCATCAGTGAGCCCTTCTTGAATGGCAAGGCGCAATGACGGTATTTGACGTTCAAGTGGAAGAACTGCTTCAACTCCATAAACAAGAGAGTAGGGAGTCGCTTGTGTTGGCGTGCGATACGTAGTCCTATATGCCCAAAGAGCCTCTTCCATTCTTTCATGCCAATCTCTCTTAGACTTGGAAACAACTTTTTTCAACAAGTTGCAGAGTGTCTTGTTAAATGCTTCAGCGAGACCATTAGCAGCTGCATAATACATTGAGGAATTGCGTTGCTTGAAGACAAAAAGATCACATATCTTCGTCATTAACTTGTTATCAAATGGCTTGCCATTTTCTGTCAATATGTATCGAGGAATACCAAAACGGTAGATAATATTAACTCGAATGAAGTTGGCGACATTCTCTTTTTTTACTTCTCTAAGAGAAACAACTTCTGCCCATTTTGAGAAGTAGTCAGTTGCAGCCAGGATGTACAAATGTCCACCAGAGGACTTAGGCAATGGTCCAACAATATCCAAACCCCAAGCTTCAAATGGCCATGAGGCAATAGTTGGGTGCAATACTTCTGGGGGTTGATGTATAAAATTCGCATGGAATTGGCAAGCTTTACATCTTCGGACGTAATCCAAGCAGTCTTTCACCATGGTTTGCCAGTAATATCCCATCCTTTTTATGTGAAAATGAAGTTTTGGTCCAGACTGATGCGCTCCACATACTCCAGAATGCGCTTCTTGCATAGCTTGAGTAGATTCATCTGCCCCCAAACATCGTAAGAGAACTCCATCGAACGATCGCCTGTAAAGTGTATTTTTATAATAAAGAAAACGAGGGGCTCATCGTCGGATTTCTGTTCTTCTTTGAAGGTTTTCTGGCAATATTCCATAACACAAGTAATCTATTATTGGTTGTCGCCAATCGTCAATTTCAGCTTCCGAAGTGGCGATAACTTGTTGAAATTCTTCTTCATGCTCATTTGGAGGCGAATTTATCCATCTTTGGCAAACCACAACTTGGATTTCATGAGGAGATACTAATGCAGAAGCTAAAGCTGCCAATGCATCAGCCTTTTTATTTTCCTTTCTTGGGACATGTTGAATAGTCACCTCTCTAAGCCACCCTATCATCGTTTGAGCGTAATTGCAGTATGGGATTAACTCGGGCTTCTTTACTTCATATTTACCCAAGACTTGATTGATCACCAACTTGGAATCCCCAAAAACTTGTAGCTGCAGTTGTTTCATATCAATGGCTATCTCAAGCCCAAGTAAGAGTGCTTGATATTCAGCAACATTATTGGAGCAGTTTTGTGTTAGAGTGAAGGAGTATGGCAAAACTTCTCCATGGGAAGTGATAAATACCACTCCAGCACTGGCTCCTTCACGATGTGCAGCACCATCAAAATACATCTTCCAAGGTGGCTGAATTTCTACTAGCATTGCGTCTTCATCAGGTAATTCATCAGATAACTCCCAATCATTCGGAATTGGATGATTGGCCAAGAAATCTGCTAGCACTTGTCCTTTCACTGCCTTCTGAGATATATACACAATCTCAAATTGTTGAAACTGGAGGTACCACCTTGCTAGCCTATCACTTAAGACAGGCTTGGACATGACAAACTTGATAGGATTCGCTTTAGAGACAAGTTGTACAATATGAGCCTGGAAGTAATGCTTCATCTTCTGAATTGAGAACACGAGTGCCAGACATAACTTCTCAATAGGTGAATACTTGATCTCGTTTTGTGTCATCATCCTACTCAAGTATTATAGGGCAGTTTTTTTCCCTTCATCATTTTCTTGTACGAGAAGTGCTCCTACTGACCTTTCTTGTGCTGCAATGTATAAAATCAATGGTTTTCCAGGTATATGAGCTACAAGTACTGGAGGTTTCATCAGATAAGACTTTATGTTCTCAAAAGCATTGGTACAAGCTTGGTCCCATTCAAAAGGAACATCTTTCTTCATAAGGCGACTGAATGGTTGACATCTCCCAGCCAGATTTGAGATAAACCTCCTAAGATATGTTAATTTTCCTTGTAAGCTTTTCAACTCATGAATATTTTTTGGCTCAGACATCTTCAAAATAGCATCTATCTTATCTTGATCAATCTCGATTCCTCGATGTCGAACAATAAAACCGAGAAACTTTCCCGAAGCAACTCCAAAGGCACATTTTAAAGGATTTATTTTGAGTTGGTATCTTCGAAGCTGTTCAAACACCATTCTCAGATCTTTTAAGTGGTCATCACTCTTCTTTGATTTTACTACTAAGTCATCGACATAACACTCAATATTTTTATGAAGCATGTTATCAAAAATATTCTGCATGGCTCGTTGATAAGTGGCTCCAGCATTTTTTAAACCAAAAGGCATCACTTTGTAGCAATATATACCTTTAGGAGAGCGAAATGCAGTAAGTTCTTCATCCTTTGGTGCCATGCGAATTTGATTGTATCCAGATGAACCATCTATGAAGGACATTGCCTCGTATCCAGTTGTAGCATCAATCATAAGCTCAGGGATTGTAAGAGGAAATTCATCCTTAGGGCATGCATTATTAAGATCTCTAAAGTCAACACAAACTCGTATTTGGCCATTCTTCTTTCTTACAGGTACAATGCTTGAAATCCATATAGGATATTTGACTTCACGAATAAAACCTACTTCAATGATCTTGTTAACTTCAGTTTCGATCAAAGAAACCAATTTAGGTCTAAAGCGACATCGCGCTTGTTTAACAGGACGAGTACTTCGTTTTACAGCAAGACGATGAACTGCAACTTTAGGGTCTAACCCTGGCATCTCTTTGTAACTCCAAGCAAATACATCCCTAAATTCCATAAGCAGCTCAATATATTTCTTCTTTTCATCGTCATCCAGCGAAGCACTCACATATGTAGGCCTTATATCATCACCAACTCCAAGATTTACTTCCTTCAATGCATCAACAGTATTCTTTATCCCTTCCTCGAGTTCAGGTGGCGCAACTTCAGCATCCTCATCTTCTTGAGGATCACCATCATTAAAAGATATGTGATGGCATGCATGAATATCAACAAACCCGTCATCAATTTTTGCATATAGTGGAGTACTTTCTTCGTCACAAATTGTGATGTGATTTGATGATCCCACACTTTCTTCATCTTCATCTCGCTCCCTAGTGTGAACTATGGTATGAGGTTTTGCTCTCAAAACATCTCCACATGAAACTACAAGTTTTGTTTCTCGCCTCATTCTAGAAGGGATCAAACTGGGCCAATTCTTGGGTGAATTATGCTCCTGAGCATATACCCGTTCTTCCATTGTTCTATAATCTCCTTGGCGCTTGTATTTATTCTTCATTGGTCCCAATCGATCAAATACTGAAATTTTTGGAGTTGAATCTATTAGTCGATCAGATGCAGAAACGTTAGGAGTCAGGCCACTAAGTCGATCAAACACAGAAGGCTTTTTGTTGAACATCATCGATTCTTCCACAGGGGTAATATAGTTGATGCTCATCCTTTTTATAGAGATTCGGATTGGTGACGGTTGTTTGTAACCCAGGCCTTCGCGCTATTGCTTGACATCATACCCTTTCTCTATCATCATCCTTTGAGTTGGATTTAGGCCATGATTTGCCCTTTCAATAACTTCATTTGGAAGCTTCCCTACTTTAGAAGCTTCGTTGGGATTGTATCCTACTTTCACCAACAACTTATATGCATTCTGGTCAAAACCCTCATTTGTACGATTTTTAGGGAGTGATTCATGTGAATCATGATTCGATGGTCTGACAAATCCTTGTATCATTTTTGAAGGTGATTTGATTGCATCAATTTGCTTGATAGGGAATGTCAACTTACTACTCTGCAACTTAGAGGGTGGGATCTTGACTTTGTTTGTCTTTGGGACATAGTGAGAAATAGGAGTCATTCTCTTACTTGAAGATGCCTCACTTATCTTAGGTACTTTACTCATATCTGAAAGCGTTTTATCCTTTTCAATCATGACCCTCGCATTAGCAGGTGCTACATCAACCCTTTTTGTGATATCAGCAGGTATCGCGTTATCAACTTTAACTTCTTTTGAAACATGATTCTTTAAGTAGAATTTTGCATCAGCAAAGTGCGCTTCCGTCTCGGTGAAAGGTTCATCATCAGCAACTACCTTCTTTTGAACCCCATCTTCAAAGTATTTGAAACATTGATGGTAGGTGGACGGTACTACTTTGTTCTCATGTATCCATGGTCTTCCTAACAAGATGTTATACGAGGTCTTTGAGTCAATAACATGCATCCATGCACTCGAACGCATATCCCCCATCGTTATATCTAATTTGACAGCACCAATGGCTCTCTGCCCCCCTTGGTTAAAATCTTGAATCATCAGACGACTTTCAGACAGTTCATTTATCGGTATTCCAAGTTCTTTCACAGTACGAATAGGGAGAATATTGACCCCAGATCCATCATCCACCATGATCCTATTTACTTTATGTCCACGCACAAAACCTACCATATATAAAGGACGATTATGCAACACTTCACCCAATAAAAGATCATCATTAGTGAATGTAAACTTCGCATCACAAGTGTCCACTTCTTCAGAGTGAGGCTTTATAGGGCCTTCATGTGATGGAGGTAATGATGGTGATGAGCTTTCTACCATCGTCTCTTCTCTATCAATGTTACAACACGAGGCCTTGGTGTCACGATGAGAAATCTTTTCACGAAACTAACTTGGTAAGAATTCCTCTAATGTCACCGGAGGACGTTGCTTTTGATAGTAATTTCCCTCGACTCTTGACTTCTTCACATTCTTCTTTACCCTTTGAGTTTTAAGGGTAGGTGGATGGCACCACTTTGTTCTCATCTTCGCTCTAGTCACTTGCTTATTTGGTTCTCTTTGCAAGCTCATTTTACGACGTCTTCGTCGTGTCACTAAAATCCATCCTTCATCATCAGCATAAGCACCGCAAGATTGGTTTTCCTCTAGAGATTTATCTTCCCATATTACTTCATTTATCAAAGGAACAAGCGATGATACGTTAACATTTATTGGTTTGAAGTCACCAAATTTAATCATCTTTGATGGTGATGTGGCTAGGTCATCACCACTATCATGTATTTCGACAAAGTTGCAAAGAACTATGGGGTCGAGTGAACCAAAAGTGACAGAGACTTGATTTGAACTCTCCTTCTCATCTTCAAGCAATATCTTTCCTTCACGGGCCAAGTCCATAATCTTTTCCTTAAAGATAAAACACTTTTCAATAGGATGGCCCATCAAACGGTGATATTTGCAGTAATTTGGATCATTAGTCATCCCAGCCTCATCTGGACGCTTCATTTCAGGTAGCTCAAAGAGTTTTAACGCCAGAAGCTCTTCGAAAATTGCTGGAACATCTGAGTCCAAGAAAGGATACTCTTTTGCCTGCATTTCCTTCAAAGTCAGCTTTCTACCAGCGTTATTCTGAAAAGTTGTGGTCTGCACCCTTTGATTCTTGCTTAGATTTGTAGCCACTTTCAAAGGTACGGCATTAACACTCATCGACTCCTTGTTTCCAAAATTAGGTGCCGATTTTCCCCCTTTCTTTACCTCCATTTTGTCTTTTCCCTTGCGAGGCCCATAAATAATTGGTCCTTCAATCCCGCTTGCAGACATGCTCAACTCCATATCATGAGCACGTGTGGCTAGTTCCTCAAATGATTTGGGTTTAATACCCTGTAGGATATAACGAAGTCCCCAACGCATTCCTTGAATACACATTTCTATTCCGGAAGTTTCACTAAGCCTATCCTTACAATTGAGGCTTGCATTTCTCCATCGGTTGATGAACTCAATGACGGGTTCATCTTCCCATTGACGTGTATTTGTGAGTTCAACCATGCTCACGGTATGCCTTGTGCTATAGAAGTGATTAAGAAATTCATGCTCAAGTTGTTCCCAACTATCAATAGAGCCTGCCTCGAGATCCGTATACCAGTCAAAGGCATTTCCTTGTAAGGAGCGCACAAATTGCTTGACCAGATAATCTCCATATGTTCCAACATTATTGCAGGTTTCAATAAAATGGGCAATGTGTTGTTTTGGATTTCCCTTTCCATCAAATTATTGAAATTTTGGAGGTTGATAACCTGCAGGCATCTTCAAAACATCGATTCTTGAAGTGTATGGCTTTGCATACGTGAATGATGACTTTGAAGACACGTCATACTTATCTTTGATAGTTTGCATAATGAAGTCCTTCAGTTGATGAATGAGAATTCCTCCTTCAGCAGATACTTGCAGCTCATCACCCACATTTATTTGCTTTGTAACTGAATCTCCCTTTTCTTGTATCATCGGACGTTTTCTAGGTGCATGACTTGAGTCTCCCTCTATAACATTCTCAACTCTGTCCGTCAACTTGACAATTCGATTATCCTGATCTTGCACATATTTTGTTAGACCTTCAATTGCCTTCGTCAAACTCGCCAGTTGTTCTTCAACAGTTGAGGTGTTAGTCATCATCGCTTGGATGACCGTTATGGATGATGGAGCAAAGCATGGATTTTCCCTCAAACTGAAATCTGTCTGAAACAAGTTACGAGGAGTGACTGAGGCAGATCTAGTGATCAAAACATCATCTTCATCTTGAATAGTGTAATTCCTCGTGTTAAAAGGACTAAGTCGAGCCAACGTCTTTTCAACAATATCAGCTATATTCTCTCCTTCTTCCAATTCATTCGGAAAGAATCTTGCCCCCTTTGAAGATGGAAGATCAAAAATAGGAACTGATGCGGACGGCACTTGAAGTGTTTGTTGTCCTAGCAAGTTTGCTCTGTTCCTAGTGATGGGTCCCAAACTTCCCATAGTAGCATCCAGTATGTTCTCCACCTCAGAGGAAAACTTGAAATCAGTAGCCTTAGCAATAATAGTCCTGGAGTCAAACTTCTTAGATGCCATTTAAGTGTTCTTGAAGTTTGATGATCGATGTGAAGAGATGAGAGGTAGAGACAGGTCCCACTGGGCGTGCCAAAATTTGTAAACAACAAATTTTCGAGCCGAGAAAAATAAATAATCAAGACCGGAAAATTGGAGTAACAAAGTGTAATATTTGATTTCAAAATGTAATGCGGTTTACAATCTCTATGATAATTCTCTGATTCTTCAAATAATATGAAACACGTTGAACTTGAATTTGATTTTGATTTAGAGTCAAGGGCTTGAATAGCTTGATCTTGAATCTTCGTCTTCGAATTTGGATTTGAATTATTCGTCACGAACACTTGTATGGTTATGACGAATAGTAAAGATGAACAAGTAACTTAATCTTGATCTTCTTCTTCGTTCTTGATCTTGAACTTGAATTTGATTGCTTGAACTTTGTAGCTTTTTAGAGAATTTGCGGTCTTTGATCCACGAGCTCTCTTCTTGCTTCTTGTTCTTCCCAAAAAAAAATCTTTCAGAATAATGAGGACCCCTATTTATAGTTGTAGGGAGTGGTATGAGGGTGTGATTTGATTGGTTGGTTTGAACTGACCAATCAGATTTATTTGTTGAAGAGTTTTAATTTGATTGGTCAGAACATGTCATATTGACACGTGGCATTGTTCTAGTGGCATCATTAGTTTGACTTAGATTGCCACATAATTTTGACATGTGGCATGATTTTAGTGGCTTATTTAATTTGACTTGGATTGCCACCTAACTTTGGCACATGGCATAATTCTAGTGGCTTATTTAATTTGACTTGGATTGCCACTTAACTTTGACATGTGGCATGAAAATGGGCCCCTAGGATGAGATGATATTGGGCTTAGCAAAGTGGAGTCATCTTTATAGCCCAAATCAATGGATTTAGGTTTTTTAATTAAATCCACATTTATTGGGCTTAAATAATTGACCCAATTTTATTAATCCAAAATATTTATTTGGACTAATATATCTTGAATTTAATATAAATTGAACCATTCTACAAATTTATATTTAATAAATTGTAAATGATTACAGACCTTTCCTAAGTAGGTTTGTCCTCTCCAATGCAATTTCTGCTCCAGAATATATAGAAATTCGGAATACGATTATATCAAAAAATTTCATCCAAAAAAGATTAGATTTCATCTTCAACCTAAGGATGAACCCTTACTTTAGACATGCTAAAGTGATGGTTTCAAATTTGGAAGAACTACAAGAATCCCAAAACGAATATGGCGATCTTTTTGTCATTGAGATTCCAGATCATATCATTTGAGAGATGAGAAAAAAAAAGATCACTATCACTACAATCTTAAGAGGCATAGAAATTGTATAAAGGTTCCCGACAGGTGCATATAGCTTTTCAAAAATTAGACTGATAATTATTTTTTTTAGTGCAATATTGGTTATATTTTGAAAAAAAGTAAAGATTAGTAGTTGTGCAGATACATTAAGGATGACTCGTATGATATTGAACCGTATTTGAAATTGAATTTTATTTCTCCCTTAATGTTGATAAAAAAAATCGTTGAAAGATAAAAAATTTCTATCTTAATTTTGCCGGTATAGAAAGTGACAAAACCTCTTTAAAATCTAATAGATGATAATTTTTCCTTCTTCTTTCTCTTGTTCCCGTTAATGTATTTCACTTGTTCCTGTTAGTATATTTAAAATTATTTTGAGATGCAATTTTTTTTAAGTACTATTTTTTTGAAATTATTTAAAATAGTATTCCATCTGTTTTAATCTTTTGGTCGATTATGACTTGCCACAAAATTTAAAAAAGTATAAAAGATTTTCGAATCTTATGATCTTAAACTAAAGATATATATATCAAAATGTCTTTTAATTTTATGGTCTTAAACATGTCATGTAAAAAGTTATATTTAAAATTGACAAAAAAAAAGAAACATTCTTTAAAGTTTCGAAACGAACTAAAAAAAAGATAAGACAAATAAATTGAATATACAATATAAAAAATTATAATAATTCTATTCACATTTTCGTGCATTGTTCTCTGTAAGAAAAAAGTCATCCGAGCAATATCGACTTATCCCAACTTATAAAAACAGCACTATTTTTGTAAAGATTTTATTTGTTATCAAGGTGAGTCAAATTACCTGTTATGAGAAAAGATATAAACATCTATCTCCAGGTCGTCAAAGAGAGATAACTAATGCAGCTTAGAGAGGACATATATGATGTAAATTGTGAATTCTCCGGGACGAGTATGCTTTAATAACTAGTGCAGTTTAGACGAGGACATATATGAACTTTTTTTCAAAAGATATAGAAGAATATTTATGTGCACATATATACACCCATAAAACGATTGAGCCATAAAAATTGAGAAACTATCCGACTAGGACAATAGTTATCTCCGCCTTTAAGTTGTTAGGGATAGCACAAAAAATTGCAAAACCAGATTGTCATAATGAACCTTGGAAATTACTATAATGTACTAAATCAAGTGTAATGTTTTTTTTTTTTTGAAACTGGTAACTTTTTATACTAACCAGCATTAAGGCCTATGCTGGCCACCTCCAAAAACTGTTACTGGAAAGGAAAAAGATTAAAACATACTTACAAAGAGCCTATAAAGTCCATTAACTGGATCCCCTCTCCTACATCTCGTTCCTTACACCAAAAGCCTAGAATAGTAATTACTTTTCATTTGATCTCGAGTGTAATTTTTTTTTACTACCTTAGGCTTGACAATTCATCAAAAATGTAGATAGAAATCATTAAAGTAACCATATATAGTCCTAACAACAACAATCTGGTAAGCTCAGCAAACGCTGATCAAAGGTTGAAAGATGCCTTATCCAGAAAGAACTATAAAGTAGACAAAACAAAACTGATTTGAGGTGTTGTACTGCTGATAAAAGATAGTCAAAGAATAAAAGGTACTTTATTTCTTAAATTAGTAGTTAGTATTTGTAAAGGCGGCATATACTCATCTATGCTCATCAAATGAAATCATTGACAATAGGGCCTTGGAAAGTTATATGGAAGACTAAACTACCTACAAAGATCTCATGTTTCAATCGGTTAGCCCTGAGAAGGCCTAACACAAGACTAGAAATAGAAGAAAGTTTCAACTGGCCAACAAATGTTATGTGTCTTGAATCTAATACAAACTTTTTTCTTCACTGCCCCATTGCATCAGACATTTGCTGTATGTTTTTTGCTATCTTTGGTCTAAGTTGGGTCATGCCACACAACATCAAGGATGCTTTTGAAAGCTGGTCTTGGTGGCTAGTTGACAACCCCATCAATGAAGTTTGGCAAATGATTCCCTCATGCATTTTGTGGTGTGTTTGGACAGTGGAATTTAACGGGCTATCAACTCCAATTTCTATCCTCTAAGCTAGATGTCCTTTTTGGCAATAAAGTTGCTAAATTGAACCCCTATCAACTGCCCTGTAAATCTTTTGAACTTAATCAGTTGTTTAGTCTCGACCTATGTTGGAGAAGAAGAATATTGCACCAAAGCAGAAGAAGAGAAGAAGAAGAAAATGAAAGCAGAAGAAGAGAAGAAGAGGAAAATGAAAGCTACAGAGCAAAGAAAAAGAAGAGAAAGAGATGAGGACAAGCGTAGAAGAAGCTGAAGAGTTTAAGACTCTTCAGCATACACGTGGAGACTTCTCCTCCACATAACATTATATATATATATATATATATATATATATATATATATATATATATATATATATAATATACCACAAGCAAATTTAAAATGTACATTTAATATATTTATGCCCATATAGTTATGGGCATATAGAGTAGAATTTTGTAAAGATTTTGCAGCCCATATCTTCTTGTCTCCATTGTATAGTTCTATATAAACTAAATGTACATGGCATAAATATACACAGAAAATTTATCTCAGTTCTTCTCTCTTTAATCTTTACATGGTATCAGAGCATTTCTAAGCTCAATTCAGATCTGTGTTTATATCATCATCATCATCACCTTCAAGATCTACATCATCATCATCTTCAAATCCCTGTTGAAACAAAATGCCTGAACCAACTCAAGATAAGTCAGGAAGTGGAGAGAAAGGAACCACGTATGAAAGCAGCCATCCTTACCACCTAAACAATTCTGACTCACCTGGTATGACTTTGGTCAACAATGTTTTCGACGGAAGAGGATATCCAGGTTGGAAGAGATCCATCCTCCTATCCTTATCAGCCAAGAAGAAACTTGGTTTCATCAATGGAACCTGCAGGGCTCCAGAACTGGAATCTGCAGATTTTGAACAATGGAGTTGTGTCAACGACATGATCATATGTTGGATATCAAATGCACTCTCTAAAGATATTGCAGATAGTGTAATGAGTTCCAAAACTGCTAAGGAACTTTGGGACAGTCTGGAGCAGAGGTTTGGCAAGTCAAGTGGTGCCAAAATCTACCACCTGCAGAAGGAATTAACAAGTCTAATACAAGGGAATAATGACATTGCAGGTTACTTCACCAAACTTAAGAGACTATGGGATGAATTGGATGGGATAAATGTAATTGTTTGTTGCTCATGTAAGTGCACTTGTGATGGGAAAGCAAAACTAACAAAATCACTAGAAGATCAAAGGTTGATTCAGTTCCTAATGGGACTGAATGATGTATATGCTCAGGCAAGGGGAAATATACTTATGATGAATCCCTTACCTGGAATGGATGTTGCATATTCATTGCTTTTGCAGGATGAAAGTCAAAGGGAAGTGTATGCAAACACAAACTACATCTCTGATTCTGGATCATTTCTGGCAGCAAGTCAAGCAAAACAACAGGACAACAAACTGATTGCTGAGTTTGCAGCATTCATGGCCAGTGGACAGGGAAGAAATATACAGAGATTCAAACATCAAGCAGTAACAGGAACAAACACATACCAGAGGTATAGCAATCCAGGTCAGAATCAGAAACATGATAAGTCACAGAACAGATTTAAGGGTAAGAAGAAATATGATCCAAACCTGTCATGCACTCATTGTGGAAAAACAGGGCATGTGCATGATAATTGCTACAGACTGCATGGATTTCCTGCAGATTTTGAGTTCACCAACTCCAGAAACTATCAGTCTCAAATTAAAGCAAATGCAACCTTGACTCAGCAAGCAGATGAAGACACTGCCAGGACAGATCCTGGAATCAGTGATAAAAATTTTGAGGAACAGTTTAGCAAGCAGCAGATTGCAGAGATGATACAAATATACAAGCAAAGCAAATTGACACAAACAGGAATCAATGCAAATGCAGTAGCTGGTACCATCTTTAAATACTCAAACTCTATACCCACTAATCTTAAGCAAGATACTTGGATAATTGATTCAGGAGCCTCAGAACACATGTGTTTTGACCCCAATTCCTTCTTATTTCTAGAACCCCTGACTGTGCCTTTGAACATTAATTTACCTAATTCTTTCAAGGTAAGTGTGACCCATATAGGAAGCATCTCTATTTTGCCAGGGCAGGTCATAACTGATGTACTGTTTGTGCCAGATTTTAAGTATAATTTACTTTCAATTCACAAGTTCTGTGTTCAGTTTCAGTGTGATGTCCTATTCACTGCTACTGGATGTTTCTTGCAGGACCTTTCAATGAGGAGTCCTCAAGTTTTTGGTGAAGTTAGAGAAGGACTCTATTTATTGGATTCCAACACTGACAAGTCTAGAAATAGTTTCAATGATGTATCTCCAGATCCCATCCCATAATCATTTCCAGTTTTTAATTCAGTACATGTTAATGCCACTCCTAGTATAAAACTTTGGCATGTAAGGTTGGGACATCTTCCATTTTCAGCAATGAAACATTTAAGTTTTCTTTCATGTGAATCCACTTCTGATTTTGTTTGTGACATATGTCCTAGAGCTAGGCAAACTAAACAACCCTTTCCTACTAGCAACATCAAATCCACACATATTTTTGATCTCATTCATATAGACATTTGGAGACCCTACAAGTATAGTACTTACAATGGTTTCAGGTTCTTTCTCACCATAGTAGATGACTACAGTAGAGGGACATGGACATTCTTACTAAGCACTAAAAGTAATGCTTTTTCTGTACTAAAAAGCTTCCTATCCATGGTAGAGAGACAATTCAATGTCAGGGTTAAAATGATCAGATCTGACAATGCTTTAGAATTGGGGAAAGGGACACATGAATCATCATTTCTTGCTTCTCAAGGAATCTTACATCAGTTATCCTGTTTTGCCACACCTCAACAAAATGGAACTGTTGAGAGAAAAAATATACACCTCTTAGAAATTGCAAGAGGGTTAATGTTTCAGTCAAAATTGCCAATGATCTACTGGGGAGAATCTGTCCTAACAGCTACTCATATCATTAATAGACTACCCTCTAGTGTTCTAAAGGGACAAACACCTTATGCAGTACTTCTTAGACAAGAACCTACCTATGCCCATTTGAGAAATTTTGGATGTTTATGTTATGCCTCTACCCTGGGACAAGGGTGAAACAAGTTTGATGAAAGGGCTACTGCTTGTGTCCTACTGGGATACCCTTTATAGCAGAAGGGGTATAAACTGTTATCTCTTGATACAAGGAAAGTGTTTGTATCCAGAGATGTCAGATTTCATGAATCACATTTTCCTTTCAGCTCATCTAATAGCTCCCACACACCTATTTTTTGCACTACCCTTCTTTCTCAGATCATGATCTTAATACTTCTACCTACATGACCCAATCCGAATCCACACTTCCTCAACAAACATCTCCACCTACATCACCAGACATTCCTGCCCCTGCTCCTGTCACAGATCTACCAAGAAGATCTAGCAGGATGTCTCATGAACCTGGCTACCTAAAAGATTACATTTGCAATAGTGTCATATTCACTGATCCATGGACAACCTGTTTTGATCACCCTCACAAGCCAAAAGGATATGCTTTCTCCTCCTTATCCCTCCACAATCAGAAACTAATCCACTCCCTCTCTACTATCACTGAGCCTACCTGCTATAACCAGGCTTCCCAACATTCAGCATGGAGAGAGGCTATGAACTCCGAACTTCAGGCCTTGGCAATAAATCACACCTGGGATGTTGTCTTGCTGCCTAAAGGAAAGAAAGCTTTACCTTGCAAATGGGTATACAAGATAAAGCATCTCTCCAATGGAAGGATTGAACGACTAAAGGCCAGACTAGTAGTGAGGGGGGATATACAAAGGGAAGGTATAGACTATGGAGAGACTTTTTCACCTGTTTTGAAGATGACCACTATCCGGTGCCTGCTTACCATTGCAGCTAAAAAGAAGTGGTCTGTTTCACAATTGGATGTCAACAATGCATTCTTGCATGGTGACCTCCAAGAAGAGGTTTTTATGAAGTTTCCAGCAGGACTGACACCTCCTAGTCCTAACCATGTCTGTCTTCTGAAGAAATCCCTATATGTTTTAAAGCAGGCTTCCCGGCAGTGGTATGCTCGACTTGCAGGAGCTTTAGCTTTCAAAGGCTATTCCTCCTCCTTAAACGATTACTCCCTATTCTTCAAACACAATGGGACACTTACTTCTATCTTAGCAGTATATGTCGACGATATTCTCCTTACTGGAAATGATTTGTATGAACTCGACAATATCAAATGCTTTCTCAACACAGAGTTCAAAGTCAAAAACCTAGGGCAAATTCATCATTTTCTTGGCATGGAAATTTTGAGAGAAGATCAAGGTTTTATTGTAAATCAACGCCAGTTTACCATGGACCTTCTTCATGAATTCGATGTCTCTCATCTACCTTCAGTCACTTCTCCGCTGGATCCCTCCTTCAAGCTTCGAGCAGACGACAGTCCTCGCTTGGATAATCCCACTCCTTATCGTCGCTTGGTTGGAAAGTTGAACTATTTGACCAACACTCGCCCAGATCTATGCTTTGTTGTTCTTGCTCTGAGTCAATACATGCAACGACCCTGTTTGTCCCATTTCTCGGCTGCCTTACGCGTTTTACGCTACCTGAACATAGATCCAGCTCAAGGCATCCTACTTTCTTCCGATCCATCATTTTCCTTACTGGCTTTTTGCGATGCGGACTGGGCCTCCTGTAAAGATTCACGCAAATCGGTCAGTGGTTTTTTTATTACCTTCGGAGGAGCTCCAATCTCTTGGAAATCAAAGAAACAAATCTCGATCTCTTTGTCCTCCGCAGAAGCAGAATACAGGTCTATGCGTCGTGTTACTACTGAACTTACTTGGTTAGTTCGCCTTCTTGAAGATCTTTCTGCTCCGATTTCTCTTCCGATTCCGCTACACTCAGACAGTCAAGCAGCCATCCATATAGCTCGAAACCCGGTCTTCCATGAGCGCACCAAACATGTTGAGCTCGATTGTCATTTTGTGCGCCAACAGTTTCACTCTGGTTTGATTTCACTCTCATTTGTTCCTTCCAAAGACCAACTCGCCGATCTCTTCACTAAACCCCTTTCTGGGGTTTCTCATCAGGCGATCCTGCGCAAGTTGAAGGTGCTCACACTCCCCTCCAACTTGAGGGGGGATGTTGGAGAAGAAGAATATTGCACCAAAGCAGAAGAAGAGAAGAAGAAGAAAATGAAAGCAGAAGAAGAGAAGAAGAGGAAAATGAAAGCTGCAGAGCAAAGAAAAAGAAGAGAAAGAGATGAGGACAAGCGTAGAAGAAGCTGAAGAGTTTAAGACTCTTCAGCATACACGTGGAGGCTTCTCCTCCACATAACATTATATATATATATATATATATATATAATATACCACAAGCAAATTTAAAATGTACATTTAATATATTTATGCCCATATAGTTATGGGCATATAGAGTAGAATTTTGTACAGATTTTGCAGCCCATATCTTCTTGTCTCCATTGTATAGTTCTATATAAACTAAATGTACATGGCATAAATATACACAGAAAATTTATCTCAGTTCTTCTCTCTTTAATCTTTACAACCTAGCTTTTTTGTTTAGTGCTAACTCTTTTGTACAATCTCCATCTTTGTGATGCTTTTAATGAGATCATCTTAATTCATCAAAAAAATCATTAGGGTCTGTTTGGAAAGCCGATAATTGAAATAGGTGTAATTATTAAGATAATAATTATCACTCTAATAATTATATAATCGGATAATTACGATTATCTGTTTATTTGTCACAATATAATTACAGTGTAATTATAAGTATACGATCTGATTGTACAAGTGTAACCATAAGATTATATTAAATTTTAAAAATATAAGTCAATTATCAAAAAATTATCTATATATAATATGAGAGGTGAAAACGTCTACGTGTCAACACCGCAAAAAAATAGATTTTTAAATAATTAAAATTAATTACATATAATAGGTTTAAATAATAAATTACTATTTAATTTTTAAAATGATTTTAAAGTAATTTTTACAATTAAATAAAATATAGTATTAAAATAGTTCTAAAAAATAGGGTGATTGATTAATCTGTATTTAAAACTCATTTTTTAATAGCACGTGCGTGATCCATTTTTTTGTTGGAAGTTACCATTAAATCATAATATTTTAATATTTTAACTATCTTTCCATAACCCCTCCTTATTTATAGCAAAACAAATGCAGATAATATTAATAATAATAATAATAAACTTTTATATTTATATTTATATTATATTATAAAGCTACCGTATTTTTTTAAAAACCAAAACTTCACAATAAAACAAAAATCGAATTTGTCCCACGTTGGCCTCTTTTTTAAAAATATTAATTATGATATAAATAAATTTTTAAGAGCCTTTAAAATAAAAAATCAAAAAAAAAACTGTAAAAAATTTATTTTTTTTAAAAAAATGTCAATAAACTTTTAAAAAAAGAAAAGCAAAAACTGTCAATTCAAAAGTATTTAAAACTTCCATTCATATTTGCAGCCATACAGTATTTTTCATTCTTTTTCATAATCTCTCAAATATTGATTACTCCTGAATCTAACAAAAATACCTTTTTGAAGCCTAAGAAGAAAAAAATTCAAGAAAAATAATGATAGACTTTTCAAGAAAAATAATGGTGAAAATAGTCAAGCACAAAATCAACAAGTTTATGATAAAGGACCGTGCTTTGTCTATGGCAAGAGTAGGCATATTGCTCGATTTTGTAGATACCGGAAATGTGGTCCTATACCTCAGGCAAACGTTATCGAAGAGCCTTTTGTGGCAATGATTACAAACATAAACATGGTTGAGAATGTTGATGGATGGTGAGCTGATTCTGGTGCAAACCGTCATGTCTGTTATGACAAAGATTGGTTTAAAAAATATACTCTTTTTGGAGAGCCCAAAATCATCATGCTCGGTGATTCTCATACTACTCAAGTGCTTGGAACGGGAGATGTCGAATTGTGTTTTACCTCTGAAAGGATATTAACTTTGAAAGATGTACTTTATACTCCTTCCATGAGAAAAAACTTGATGTCTAGTTTTCTTCTTAATAAAGCACGCTTTAAACATATTATTGAATCTGATCAATATGTAATTGTGAAAAAGGGTATTTTTGTGGGAAAGGGGTATGCTTGTGATGGGATGTTTAAACTGAATGCTGAAATGAATAAAGTTTCTACTTTTGTTTACATGCTTTCTTCTACTAATTTTTGGCATGCTCGTTTGTGTCATATTAATGATCGTTATGTTGGAATCATGAGTAGTTTAGGATTAATCCCAGTGATTAAAAAGAATTTTGAAAAGTGCGAAACTTGTAGTAAAGTCAAAATTACAAAAAGACCTCATTTTCAAGTTGAAAGAAAAACTGATTTATTAGAATTAGTTCACACTGATATTTGTGAACTTGGAGGAATTTTATCTCGTGGAGGAAATAAATATTTTATCACTTTCATTGATGATTTTTCTAAGTTTACATATGTTTACTTAATAAAAAATAAAAGTGATGCTTTTGAAAAGTTTAAATTTTTTCTCCATGAGGTTGAAAATCAGTTTGGAAAGAAAATAAAAAGAATTAGAAGTGATAGAGGCCGTGAATATGAGTCAAATCAGTTTAATTCTTTTGTTAGATCATTGGGAATAATTAATGAAACTCCTCCTCCTTATTCTTGTCACGACCCAAGCCTAGGGCCTAGACGTGACATGGCGAATGAGGAACCCGAAAGTACCTCAAACAAGCCTCTTAGCATTCTTTTAGCCTTTCATAGGTAATGATGATAAATAGACAAGCGGAAATCATAATAATAAATCTTCAACTTACATATGTCCAACAATACCTCTAACTATTAGATTTAATGGGGCTAAGACAAGTTCCTAGCTCACCCTCAATCATAATAGAAGAAATGCCATAATAAAATATCTTAACATATCATAAGCTAGAAAGACAAAGGAGTATTGTTCCCGGAACATGGGAACTCACCAAAAGTAGTCTTTAATGGAATATCAACTAGCCACGTGGAGGAGAACGAGGAGGAGCAGCGATCCCTACATGGTGATATCATGTAGGCAAAAGAGTATGCGTTAGTACTTTGAATGTACTAAGTATGTAAGGATGCATGAACATTAAGAAAATATTATAACATTTATGTAATATGGAACATAATGTAATACATGCATAATAAATCATATATATATCCTTTAAAACATTCATTTTGTGGGAAGCTAACCATAACCGACATTTAAGACCATGCGAGCTATTACATGGAATCCAACATAACCCCCTACGTTGGCCGGGGAGACTACTTGCCAGGTAGAACTCCGTCAATTTCATTCATTTCTTTAACTTTAACTTTAAGGGCTATTTATGGATCCATTAGCCTAAGCCTACAAGGGCTCCTATGTTGGCACATAGTTAATGAGACAAGGGGTTGCTACTAGGATTCCCTTACCGAATCCCACCTCAATGACCCATTCGGTGCTAAGTCAATCCCACGGAATAGTTTAATACTTCAAAATAGTCATAACATATAGCTTGAGAATTCAAAACATCATATTCGGTAGAATAGCTCATTAAAACATTTGGTATTTCAAATATGCAAGAATTTTCCTTATTGCATAAAGAATCCATCATTCATATCATTTCATCATTCTTTTATTTCATAAGACTCCCTTTTGATCATAGATATTGCTTTCATAAACATTTATTTGGAGTCAAAGCTTTCAAGTCAAACTTTATTAAAAACATAGTAAAACTAGGTGGGTTCAAATCACTTCAACTTGCAAATATGTATGTAAATAAATATACATAAATACTTTGAAATCCATTAATTAAAAATCATGCTTTAAACAACCCACCATGAATTTCAAGAACTTTTAAAAATATAAATAAATAAATTACTTGCAATCCATCAATTCATACATATAAAATTATGTTGTATCAAAATAGACCAATAATCATTAGTTTAACCATGATTCATACTATTAAGTAAAAATAAAAATTACCATAACAAAAATATTACTTGAAATCAAGAGACTTAATTGAAAGAGTTTTTGGACTATATGGATGGAAGAATTCATGGATAAACACCACATAACTTAGAGTAAAGCTTAAAGAAAATAAATATAATTTATCATATAATCAAAATAATTTAGACATGAGAGTGGAAGGAATACTCTCATTGAAGCCTTACATACCTGGAAACCGAAGCTTTAGTTGGTACCGGAAGACTTAATGAACACTCTTGAGTCCTAGCTTCTCTCCTTGCCGGAACGTTTTGTGTACTACTCGGAATATATGAATCACCGGAATAGTATTTCTTCACTACTAAGAACTAAAACTATATTTGAGAATGTGTATAGAGAGAAGATTTGCTTGAGAAAGCTTGATGAATAAAATGAGGAAATAAGGTGGGTATTTATAGGTGGGAAAGATGACCTAACAATAAATAAAATAATTATAAATAAAAATCTGAAAATTTAGTGGAATATATTGATGTCATGGATGATGTTAAATGGAGGACAATTTATGTCATGAGTGATGTCAAATGTATCTAGATCTTTCTATGGTAGGTGAAATGAGTTATCTTTGACAGAATACTCTTTTTGGGAGCTGCGTTTGAATAAGATAAATTCCTTATTAGGATTTGGTGTCTTCATAAGAATTGTAGATATGGAAGTCTAGTTTCATATCGTTTAAGAATCAACCAATTTGGATAAACCTACAGTGAGATATGATTTTTCTTCTATAAACACTCATTTCCGTAACAGCATCCTACCTTACAAAGATTAATTTATTTGACCTACTTAACCTCCGAATCTTAAAATATGGTCTTCATAAAAGTTGTAGGTAATGATCTTGTGGTTACTCAGAAATTTGAATCACTCAATTTGGATATTTCTATGAAAAGTTATGACCAAAATACAGAGACTGTATCATGTTTAGGCAAAAATTGAAACATCGTATACAACGTTTTTAGGGGATATTACATTATCTCCCCCTTGGGAACATTCGTCCTCGAATGAGAAAAGACTTAGATTGAGTAGAGTAGAGTATTAACAAACAACCTATCATTAATGCAACAGTGTAATTTAAAATATCATTTAAAAAAAAAAATTCATAATTTTGCAAGCATATGACAAGAAAAGTTGAGATGTAAAGATTTCAAGTAATTGAGCAAGGACAACTTAATACCTTAGGTTTGGGTAGAGGGGAAAAGATGAGGGTATCTCTTAATCATATCCGCTTCCGCTTCCCATGTTGCACTTTCTATTTGTTGATTCCTCCAAAGGACTTTAACAGATGCAATTTCTTTGTTCCTCAATCTCTTAACTTGCCGGTCCAAAATTTTCACAGGAACTTCTTCATAGGTCAAGTTTTCTTCAATATTCACTACTGCCATAGGTACAATGGAACTAGAATCACCCACATGTTTTTTAAACATAGACACGTGAAACACCGGATGAACCATGGCCATTTCCAATGGTAATTCCAACTCATATGCAACCTTACCAACACGTCTCACAATTCTATAAGGACCTACATATCTAGTGCTCAATTTCCCTTTCTTACCAAATCGAACCACACCTTTCATGGGTGAAACCTTCAGATACACCCAATCATCCACATTAAACTCAAGATCCCTTCTTCTAGTGTCAGAATAGGACTTTTGACGACTTTGAGCCGTCTTCAACCTCTCTCTAATGATCTTCACCTTCTCTAAAGCATCAAGTACCAAATCGGGGCCCAACAAGGTCATCTCACCTACTTCGTACCAACCTACCGGTGATCTACATCGTCTCCCATACAAAGCCTCAAATGGTGCCATCTCAATACTTGAGTGGTAACTATTATTATAGGCAAACTCGATGAGAGGTAGATGATCATCCCAATTCCCTTTAAACTCCAACACACAAGCCCTTAACATATCCTCTAGTGTTTGAATCATCCTTTCGGCTTGCCCATCCGTTTGAGGATGGAATGCTGTGCTCAACTTTACCTTAGTACCGAGGCCTTTTTGAAATGATCTCCAGAAGTGAGAAGTGAATTGGGTACCACGATCCGAAATAATGGATAATAGCACACCATGCAATCTCACCAACTCCCGAATATACAACTTGGCATAGTCTTCGGCACTATAGGAAGTTTTAACCGGTAAGAAGTGAGCTGACTTAGTCATTCTATCAATAATTACCCAAATCGAGTCATGACGTTTCCGAGTATGAGGCAAACCCACTACAAAATCCATATTCACATTTTCCCATTTCCAAGTTGGGATTTCAATGTCTTGGGCTAGGCCACCCGGTCTTTGATGTTCGGCCTTCACTTGTTGACAATTTGTACATTCGGACACAAACCTTGCTATGTCCTTCTTCATGCCACCCCACCAATACAACTCCTTTAAGTCTCGGTATATTTTTGTTGAACCGAGATGAATGGAGTATCTAGAATTATGAGCCTCCATCAAGATCAAACTCCTTAGGCCATCAACATCTGGAACACATATCCGACCTTGGTAGTATAGAACCCCATCTCCCCCTTGGGAAAAGACTTCTATCTTCTTTTCCTTTACCAACTTCTTTAACTCGATAAACTTTGGGTCAAGATCTTGCTTTGATTTAACATCCACCACCAAAGAGGATTCAGAACTATTTTGAACAACCATACCCCCATCATTAGTACTACCCAACTTCACCCCTAATCTAGCCAATCGGTGAACATCTTTCACCAACTCCCTCTTCCTTTCATCCACATGGGCCACACTCCCCATAGATATTCTACTAAGTGCATCAGCAACCACATTGGCTTTACCCGGATGATAGTGCACACTCATGTCATAGTCCTTAAGGAGTTCTAGCCACCTCATTTGCCTTAGATTAAGGTCCTTTTGGGTAAACACATATTGAAGACTCTTATGATCAGTATATACATCCACATGCACCCCATAGAGGTAATGCCTCCAAATCTTCAGAGCAAAAACAACAGCCGCCAATTCAAGGTCATGGGTAGGGTAGTTGCGCTCATGCACCTTTAATTGCCTAGAAGCATAGGCTATTACCTTGCCTTTTTGCATTAAGACACAACCTAAACCAATCTTTGAAGCATCACAATAAACTACAAATCCTTCTAATCCTTCTGGGAGAGTCAAAATAGGAGCAGAGGTAAGTCGATCTTTTAAGGTCTGGAAACTCTTCTCACACTCATCTGTCCATATGAATTTGGATTTCTTTTGGGTCAATTTTGTCATAGGAGATGAGATGGAAGAAAAGCCTTTGACGAACCGTCTATAGTACCCGGCTAGACCTAAGAAGCTCCTAATGTCTGAAGGAGATAATGGTCTAGGCCAATTTTTGACTGCCTCTATTTTCTTAGGATCAACCTTGATTCCATCACCGGACACTACGTGACCAAGAAATGCTACCTCCTTTAACCAAAATTCACACTTACTAAATTTTGCAAATAATTGTTTATCCCTCAATGTTTGAAGCACAACTCTCAAGTGATTTTTATGTTCTTCCTCACCCCGAGAGTAAATTAAAATATCATCAATGAAGACTACTACAAAGGTATCAAGGTAAGGTTTGAACACCCTATTCATCAAGTCCATAAACACCGCTGGTGCATTCGTCAACCCAAAACTCATCACCACAAACTCATAGTGACCATACCTTGTTCGGAAGGCTGTTTTGGGAATGTCACACTCCCTTACCCGTAGTTGGTGGTAGCCGAACCGAAGGTCGATCTTGGAGAAGTGACTTGCCCCTTGTAATTGATCAAACAAGTCATCTATTCTAGGGAGTGGGTACTTGTTCTTAATGGTCATCTTATTTAATTGCCGATAGTCTATGCACATTCGAAGTGACCCATCCTTCTTTCTTACAAATAGAACGGGAGCACCCCATGGCGAAATACTTGGTCTTATGAACCCCTTCTCTAACAAGTCCTTTAATTGTTCCTTCAGCTCTTTCAATTCTGCTGGGGCCATGCGGTAAGGAGGAATAGAGATAGGTTGGGTATCGGGGAGGATATCAATACCAAAATCAACTTCCCTTTCGGGAGGGATACCGGGAAGGTCATCAGGAAAGACATCGGGGAATTCATTGACTATAGGAACTGACTCAAGAGAAGGACTTTTGGAGTTGACATCCCTAACCCTCACAATATGGTAAATACATCCCTTAGAAATCATTTTGCGAGCCTTAAGATAAGAAATAAACTGACCCTTAACCACCGAATCACGACCCTGCCATTCAATAACAGGCTCATTTGGAAATTGGAACTTGACTCGACGATTCCTACAATCTATGGAAGCATAAGATGCATGTAACCAATCCATCCCAAGAATGACATCGAAATCTACCATATCTAGCTCAATGAGATCACAAGGAATAACTTTATGCAAGATAGACACAAGGCAATCCCTATAGACCTTTCTAGCAATAACTGACTCACCAACGGGGGTAGACACCAAATAGGGCTCTAATAACATTTCAGGTAAAACATCAAATCTATTAGCAAGGAATGGAGTAACAAAAGATAAATTTGCACCCGGATCTAATAGTGCATACACATCAAAAGAAAAGACCTTTAACATACCGGTAATGACATTGGGTGCATCCTCAACCTCTTGTCTCCCATGCAAGGCGTAAAAGCGGTTGGTGCGTTGGACACCTCCTTGGACTTGTTGACCATGAGCAATTTGGCCTTGAGTCCTACCACCACCATCTCTACAATCCTTAGCATGGTGGCCCAGCTTGCCACACTTAAAGCATGCATTGGAACCAGCTAAGCATTCCCCTTTGTGAGTCCTTCCACACTTCTTGCAAGCAAGGAAAGTTTGAGTAGCAACATTCTCTCTTGGAATCATTGGTTTACCACTCTTGTCCTTGTTGAACCTTGGAGGAGGAGTATTGGTGGAACCTTGTCCCACAAATAGTTGCCCACCTTGACCTTTGCCATTGTTACCATAATCGGACCTTTGAGGGTTAAACCCTCCACCATCCACTCTAGCCTTTTTGAACCCCCTTGATCTCTCTCTAAGCTTCTCTTCTTCAATTTGTTCTGCGTAAGTCATTAACCGAGAGATATCCATCTCCTTGATCAACATGGCCGTTTTGCACTCCTTGGACACCAAGCTTGAGACACCGGAAATAAACTTGCTCATCCTAGCTCTTGGGTCGGAAACCATAAAAGGAGCATACTTTGACAACTTAGTGAATTTGAGAGCATACTCCCTCACGCTCATACTCCCTTGACGGAGGTTGATGAACTCTTGGATTTTGGCCTCCCTTAGCTCTAATGGAAAGAAGCGGTCTAGGAAGGCACCTTTGAACTCTTCCCATCCTATCGACCCTATTTCTTCATCCCTCTCAACAATCCATTGTTCGTACCATACTCGAGCCACACCTTTGAGTTGATAGGCCACTAGCTCGGCCTTCTCATTTGGTGGCACACCCATGATAGCCACAATCCGGTACACCTCATTAATGAACTCTATAGGGTCCTCATCTAGTTTAGAACCATCGAACTCGGGTGGATTCATCCTTTGGAAATCCCGAATCCTAAAGGCTGGATTTTGCATTTGGGGAGAAGGAACACCTAGATTCCCTTGGTTAGCTACGACTTGAGCTAACAAAGTAATAACACTGCGAAACTCGGCATGGGTTACCCCGTCCTCATGATGTTGGGCATTAGGAATCGGAGGAGTTTGGTCCTCATCGTCAACCCTTGCTCTTCGAGGTGGTCTTCCACGAGTCATTATCTAGAGAACACAAAATGGGTCGTTAGTTAAAGGAAAGCTTAGGACACTCTAAGGCACGACATGAATTTGAAAGAAGTGAAAATTTTCCTAAACGCCTCATAGTCTCTTATTCATAATTGTGGCGCGCTTCACAACCATGAACAAGAACCTATTCGACGCGGCATGTTAGACTTCCAAGGATCATTCAAAACCTCGGGCTCTGATACCAAGTTTGTCACGACCCAAGCCTAGGGCCTAGACGTGACATGGCGAATGAGGAACCCGAAAGTACCTCAAACAAGCCTCTTAGCATTCTTTTAGCCTTTCATAGGTAATGATGATAAATAGACAAGCGGAAATCATAATAATAAATCTTCAACTTACATATGTCCAACAATAC
Organism: Solanum dulcamara; assembly: GCF_947179165.1. NCBI lineage: Eukaryota > Viridiplantae > Streptophyta > Magnoliopsida > Solanales > Solanaceae > Solanum > Solanum dulcamara. The sequence goes on from NC_077247.1 coordinate 39,806,877, forward strand.
CTCTAACTATTAGATTTAATGGGGCTAAGACAAGTTCCTAGCTCACCCTCAATCATAATAGAAGAAATGCCATAATAAAATATCTTAACATATCATAAGCTAGAAAGACAAAGGAGTATTGTTCCCGGAACATGGGAACTCACCAAAAGTAGTCTTTAATGGAATATCAACTAGCCACGTGGAGGAGAACGAGGAGGAGCAGCGATCCCTACATGGTGATATCATGTAGGCAAAAGAGTATGCGTTAGTACTTTGAATGTACTAAGTATGTAAGGATGCATGAACATTAAGAAAATATTATAACATTTATGTAATATGGAACATAATGTAATACATGCATAATAAATCATATATATATCCTTTAAAACATTCATTTTGTGGGAAGCTAACCATAACCGACATTTAAGACCATGCGAGCTATTACATGGAATCCAACATAACCCCCTACGTTGGCCGGGGAGACTACTTGCCAGGTAGAACTCCGTCAATTTCATTCATTTCTTTAACTTTAACTTTAAGGGCTATTTATGGATCCATTAGCCTAAGCCTACAAGGGCTCCTATGTTGGCACATAGTTAATGAGACAAGGGGTTGCTACTAGGATTCCCTTACCGAATCCCACCTCAATGACCCATTCGGTGCTAAGTCAATCCCACGGAATAGTTTAATACTTCAAAATAGTCATAACATATAGCTTGAGAATTCAAAACATCATATTCGGTAGAATAGCTCATTAAAACATTTGGTATTTCAAATATGCAAGAATTTTCCTTATTGCATAAAGAATCCATCATTCATATCATTTCATCATTCTTTTATTTCATAAGACTCCCTTTTGATCATAGATATTGCTTTCATAAACATTTATTTGGAGTCAAAGCTTTCAAGTCAAACTTTATTAAAAACATAGTAAAACTAGGTGGGTTCAAATCACTTCAACTTGCAAATATGTATGTAAATAAATATACATAAATACTTTGAAATCCATTAATTAAAAATCATGCTTTAAACAACCCACCATGAATTTCAAGAACTTTTAAAAATATAAATAAATAAATTACTTGCAATCCATCAATTCATACATATAAAATTATGTTGTATCAAAATAGACCAATAATCATTAGTTTAACCATGATTCATACTATTAAGTAAAAATAAAAATTACCATAACAAAAATATTACTTGAAATCAAGAGACTTAATTGAAAGAGTTTTTGGACTATATGGATGGAAGAATTCATGGATAAACACCACATAACTTAGAGTAAAGCTTAAAGAAAATAAATATAATTTATCATATAATCAAAATAATTTAGACATGAGAGTGGAAGGAATACTCTCATTGAAGCCTTACATACCTGGAAACCGAAGCTTTAGTTGGTACCGGAAGACTTAATGAACACTCTTGAGTCCTAGCTTCTCTCCTTGCCGGAACGTTTTGTGTACTACCCGGAATATATGAATCACCGGAATAGTATTTCTTCACTACTAAGAACTAAAACTATATTTGAGAATGTGTATAGAGAGAAGATTTGCTTGAGAAAGCTTGATGAATAAAATGAGGAAATAAGGTGGGTATTTATAGGTGGGAAAGATGACCTAACAATAAATAAAATAATTATAAATAAAAATCTGAAAATTTAGTGGAATATATTGATGTCATGGATGATGTTAAATGGAGGACAATTTATGTCATGAGTGATGTCAAATGTATCTAGATCTTTCTATGGTAGGTGAAATGAGTTATCTTTGACAGAATACTCTTTTTGGGAGCTGCGTTTGAATAAGATAAATTCCTTATTAGGATTTGGTGTCTTCATAAGAATTGTAGATATGGAAGTCTAGTTTCATATCGTTTAAGAATCAACCAATTTGGATAAACCTACAGTGAGATATGATTTTTCTTCTATAAACACTCATTTCCGTAACAGCATCCTACCTTACAAAGATTAATTTATTTGACCTACTTAACCTCCGAATCTTAAAATATGGTCTTCATAAAAGTTGTAGGTAATAATCTTGTGGTTACTCAGAAATTTGAATCACTCAATTTGAATATTTCTATGAAAAGTTATGACCAAAATACAGAGACTGTATCATGTTTAGGCAAAAATTGAAACATCGTATACAACGTTTTTAGGGGATATTACAATTCTCCTTCATCTAATGGTGTAGCGGAAAGAAAAAATAGAACTTTGGTTGAATTGACTAATGTCATGCTTATTGAGTCAAATGCACCTTTAAATTTTTGGGGTGAAGCTATTTTGACCGCGTGTTATGTGTTAAATCGAGTGCCTCATAAAAAGACTAAACTAACACATTTTGAGTTGTGGAAAGGTCACAAGCCAAGTTTGGGATATCTAAGAGTTTGGGGTTGTCTAGCCTTTGTGAGGCTAATGAATCCCAAGATTACAAAATTGAATAAGAAAGTTACTACTTGCGCTTTTTTTGGTTATGCTTCAAATAGTACATGCCTATAGATTTTTTAATCTTGAAGATAATATTGTAATAGAATCAGGTGATGCTATTTTTTCATGAAAATAAATTTCTTTTTGATTCTAAAAATAGTGGGGTCAAAGGATTGAACAAAATATTTTATCACTACCTAGTTCTTCTTCTTCCACTTAAAAAAATAAAGAAATTGATGATTTTGAGTTAAGAAGAAGTAAAAGAGCTAGAGTAGAAAAAGATTTTGGTCCTGATTTTTATGTTTTTAATGTTGGAGATGACCCTTTCACTTTACAAGAAGTTTTATCTTCACATGATTCTATTTTTTGGAAAGAGGCTGTAAATGATGAAATGAAATCACTAATTTCTAATAAAACTTGGAAGTTAGTTGATTTACCACCAGATTATAAAACAATTGATTGTAAATGGGTCTTACAAAAAAAGTTAAAACCAGATGGATCAATCGATAAATATAAGGTTAGACTAGTTGCTAAAGGATTTAAGCAACTAGAAGGCCTAGAGTTTTTTTGATACTTTTACTCCGGTTACAAGAATTACATACATTAGACTTTTAATTGCTATGACTGCAATTTTTGATTTGCATATTCATCAAATAGATGTAAAAACTGCTTTTTAAAATGGAGACCTTAATGAAGAAGTTTATAGGAACAACCTGAGGGTTTTGTTGAAGCAGGCCAAGAAAGCAAAATATGTAAACTTACTAAATCCCTATATGGCTTAAAATAGGCACCAACCGGTTACAAGAATTACATCCATTAGACTTTTAATTGCTATGGCTGCAATTTTTGATTTGCATATTCATCAAATAAATGTAAAAACTATTTTTTAAATGGAGACCTTAATGAAAAAATTTATATGGAACAACTTGAGGATTTTGTTGAAGCAGGCCAAGAAAACAAAGTATGTAAACTTATTAAATCTCTATATGGTTTAAAACAGGCACCAAAGCAATGACATAAAAAGTTTGATTCCTGCATAATTGAAAATGATTTTAAAATAAATGAGTGTGATAAGTGCATATATCATAAGTCTTGGAATAATACACATGTTATTATTTGCCTATATGTTGATGATTTATTGATCTTTGGCTCGAATATAAATGTTATTGATGATACTAAGAACATTCTTAGAAGTCATTTTGATATGAAAGATCTTGGTGAGACAAATTTTATTCTTGGAATAAAAATTACTAGAACATGTGATAAAATTTTCCTTGACCAGTCACATTATGTTGAGAAAATTTTGAAAAAATATAGCTTTCTTGATTGCAAGTATGTTTTAACTCCTTTTGATTCAAGTGTACACTTGTTTCCTGTTCAAACTGAAAATGATGTGATAAATCAAAAGGAGTATGCTAGCTTAATTGGGAGTTTGAGATATGTGACTGATTGCACTAGGCCTGATATTGTATATGTAGTAGGAGTACTTAGCAGGTTTACAAGCAAGCCAAGTAATGAACATTGGCATGCTATAACAAGAGTTATTGGATATTTAACTGGAACAAAAACTTGTGGTTTGTTCTATAAAAAATATCTTGCTGTACTTGAAGGCTTTTCTGATGCAGATTGGAACACTCTAGCAGGTGATTCATGTTCTACCACTGATTATATTTTTACATTGGGTGGTGGTGTTATTTGTTGGAAATCAAAAAAGCAAACTATAATTGTTAACTCTACCATGAAGGCTGAACTAATTAATTTAGCTTCTGCTAGTGAGAAAGCGAATTGGTTAAGAGACTTATTATTTTAAATACCTTATTTTGAAAAAACAATTCCTTCAATTTTAATTCATTGTGATAGTACTGCAGCAATTGGTAGAGTTCAAAATCGTTATTACAATGGTAAATCCAGACCTATAAGGAGGAAACACAGTAATGTAAGATCGTATTTGACAAGTGATACCATTAATGTTGATTATGTCAAATCTTGTGAAAATCTTGCAGATCCTCTCACTAAGGCCTTAACTAGAGAAAAAGTCTGGAGCACATCAAGGGGGATGGGATTGAAGCCTATAAATTCATGAGTCATATATGAGGAAACCCAACCTGGAGACTAGAGATCCTATAACCAAGTTCAATGGGAAAAACGAATCATATGATGACTTGTTGTGAAAAAATGCACTATTTTTTGTTCCCTCCCTATGATGTGAGTGCATTGTTTCCTGTAGTGAATTGTGGAGGTTGAATTTTTTTTAAAAAAATCTTAATGAAAATCTATAGCCCGTATGGGTGGAGTGTTAAATTTACAGGAGCACTCTCGACATATTTCACCTATGTGAGTGTGGAAGTAGGCCGCTTTATATGAGAATTGGGCTTATTCTCAAAAGTACTCATAAAATTGGGATAGCACAAGGCCGTAATATGCTGGCTTATAAAGCTCGTGACAATACCTTGATTACTTTGTGTGAGCAGTAATATTTTATATCCCTTAAGCAGTCATAGTTCAAGTCTGAGACCACTACGACTCTGGAGTAAATGTTATTGTTTCACTAAGTAAAGGTTCAATGCAGAGCATACCTTTATTATGTATAGTAGTCTTCCTTCAGCTGATAAACTCTCTTATACAATATTAAAATGAGTGGGGGATTGTTAGTGTGAACATTTTAATATTTTATTAAATTACAATTTTAGCAATTGTCCATTGATGACATTTAATGTCATCTTTATTCTATTTTTCATTAGTGCATAAAATGTCTTTCATTATCATCTTTAGTTAGTGCAAGACTAAATCATTCCATTATGTATTTTTAACATAATTATCACTAATAAGTGGTGCACTAAATCATAATGGTGCACTAAATGATGATAATGATGGCATTCCGTTATTTTTTTCATCTTTGTATGATTTTCTCTCTTATAAATAGAGAGGTCTTCTTTGTTTTGAAATGTAAGATAAGAGAAGAAAAAATTGAGAGAATTAAGTTTGTCTACAAAGAGAGTTCTTATTAGTTGATGGGAGGTGTTTTTTGTGTGGAGCTTTAAACTCAACTCTTGTCCAGAGTTTGTTGAGTTACATTTTGTGATAAGGCTGTTGTATTCTGGAGGGGACAAGTCAAGAGGACTACTGCTGGACCAGTGAAACGATTTACTGCAGTGGGCTTGAATCTCCTTAAAGAGTGCGAGATATCCGTGCCTCAGCTAAGAAGTGAAGTTAATTTCTTCATTTTAATTTTCAATTGTAATTTGTAATCTTGTAATTTCACCAACAGTTATCAATATATAATTAATTTTCTCTTCAGTTATCTTACATTCGATCTTATTATAATATCAAAGTCACACACATCGATCATGGGATCAATCCTCCATTAGTGAAGGATATATATTATAACGGTGAATATTTAATTAAAGAATTCAATACTGGTGCAGAGCCTGATCTGATGAAACTAATGGTAAGTTATACCTCTTTGAACGAACCTTTTTCACGAAAAACTTATTTTTATATTATAGATATCTTGAAATTCTACGACATTGGTTATTAGTGAATTGAAAAAGGGGTGTTGTTAGCAGTGAAGAAGGTGGAACAAGGGTGTTAATGTGAATTCGGCGTCCGGAGGCTATGGAATTGTGATGGAAAACTAAGGTGATTGGTGAAGTTAGAAATTTTGGTAAGAGTGTCTATGATTTAATATATATGTATAAAATTTTTAATCATATATTTCGTATAAATTTTTATTTTTTATATACATAATATAATTTTTCGATGAAGGATGTCTGATTGACCATCTTGTGCTATATAGGGCTACAACACTTCAAGAGTTAAACGACGATGTTCGTTAATGAGCCCATAACCACAAATTCTAAGTCAGGAAGAAAAAAAACTCATGAGTGGCATCAAATTGTATTATATGGATAAAAAAAAATTATTTGAATTGAAAAGATTGTAGTAATATTTTAATAGTTCCTCAGAATCAATTATTGGCTTCATTTTGCCTCTTTATTGGTTGATTTATTATTTTGTTGTTGATGCGATGGAGATTATTCAGCAAATGCTCAATATTAAATCTTCATGTCATCCTAACATTAATCAAAAGTTCATCTACAAACCAATCAAATTTGGTACATTTTTGTTCCTCTTTTAATTCATATAATGTGTCTTATATAATGTCATAAAATTACATGCTTCGTAATATCTAATGTTATTTGTATTATTATAGTTACCTAGAAAACAATTATATAAGATCAAAATCAAAACATTATGTTAGAAGCAAGAAAAAATGTACACACAAGGTACATTGAATGTTATTTTACATAAAAATCTTTTAAGCAAAATTGAATAGTTTTGTCTTTTTCTTTTTATTGTGAAATAAGTTTTTTAATATTATCCATAACACATGGTTACTATATGGATTACTGAAATGTAAGACTTAATTTAAGGGAAAAAATCAAGACTTGAAGAGTGGAACCGTTTGCCACTTCATAATTCAACCTATAAAAAACTTCATATTTTCTGATCTCAATGGCACCAAAAATGAAAGAAAATCAACAGACGGGCATGTATGTATTATTATTATTATATGAGCCTCCTATTAATTGGGTAATGAAGAAAACGGAGGAGGAGTTACCATTGTTTCTCGAAATACTTTCAAATCCTTGATGGCTTGATGGTTCTGATTTTTATTTTTTTTTCATTTTTCATTTTCAATTTGTTCCTAAATGGAGGTAAGAATTCTTAGATGTAGATTCTGTTTTATTATCATTTTTACATGATTTTGAATTTTTGATTGAAACGATACTGATTTATTAAAAATTTGTATAGAGTTCTTTTCATAAACATGGGTAGGGTTTTAAATTGTATAGAGTTCATTTTCATAAACTTCTATTTTCAAATTTAAATTAAATATTTAAGATATATATTGTCTTTTAAAAATATATTAATTAGTAAATATTTTTTCTTAACTAATATTATAAAAAATATTTAATTTATATTTTTTCAAATTAGTATATTTTAATTAATTTAATCATTAATCATAAAAATTAAAAGTACAAAATTCTATGAAGATCATGAAATGCATGTTTGACAAAAAGATTAATATTATAAATATAATGTCATAAAATAATTAAAACATTTGACAAAAAGATAATCTATCAAGTCTAACAAAAGATTAGCTTGCAATGTGAAATATCGAGTCAATACTCCTAAAACAAATGAAACTGAAAATATACATAAGTACTAAATTCAAAACGAAAAATTTAACATAATACTCTTATGTGAAATTTCAACATAACGTACGTAAATATAATTTTTTTTAAAAGAAAAATGTAAGTATATAACCTTATTCAACAATGAATTCTACTTTAATTTAAAAATTAGAATGTTTACAAAATTATGCTAATGAAAAAAATAAACATAAAGAATTTTAAAAAATAGATAGCATGAAAAATTGCTTGAAATCACACATAAAAGTTGAGAATGAGAAGAAAATGAAATATAAATAATATAAAAAAAATATTTTTTAGAAAATATTAGAATAATAAAAATAAAAAATAATTTAAAATAGTAAAAATAGAAAATATATTTAAATGAAAAAATAAAAATAGAAATAAAGAAATTAAAAGGTAACCAATTTGTAATCACACCATGTAATTACCAACCGTTCACGGCTTTCCCTATGAATTGGATGTAATTACCTTCGCCAATTACACTTAATTACCTGTTGAACAAGTATCACATGGCCAATCAAACATGGCAGTCAGTACAATTATGCTAAATTCAATTACCATGTGACTTTCCAAATAAGCGCTAGTAGTTAGTGGTAGCAGCTCACTGTTCTGGTATCTACAGAAACAGTACTTTGAAACATTTTAAATAGTAAGCACACTGAAAGTGCCGACTAAAGTGGCACAAAATGTTCATTATCCCCCCGCAGACCGCAGTAATCTCTTCCTACAGGTGTGTAGTGATATTCGTGGGATGTTTGGATTAGCATTATCTTTGTAAGTGAGATGCTGTTAAGAAGATAGCGGTATCGGACCGGACCAGTATGGGTACGGATCGGTAATTTTTTTAATTTTTATTCCGGTCCGGTACATATCGGGATGGACCGAATCGGTATTCCGAATTATTTTTTTAATTAGTTAAATTAACTTAAATAATAAATAAAAAAAATTCTAAAATACATTATTAATTTAATATTTCTTTCAAAATACATTTTTAAAGTTTAAATTTCAAATTTTAAATTTTAAAAATTAAAAAAATTCAAAGTTTAAACTTTTAATGTTTAAATTTCAACTTTTAAACTTTGAAAATCTAAAAAGTTTAAAGTTTAAATTTCAAATTTGAAAATAGAAGTTTAAACTTTTAAAATTTAAAATTTTCAAAGTTTTAAAGTTTGAAATATTTGAAAATTAAAATACATGAAAAATACTTGAATTCAATTGAAGACAATAATTTAAAAAAATTAAGGCGAATAGCCTATCATTTTATTTTTAAAAAAGTAATTAGTACAATTTATATTACAATTTACAAATATTAGAAAAATTCCTAATCGACGCATCCACCTTCTAGGAAGGGTTCTGTTTTAATTATGCCTCAAATTATCTAATATTTGTATTCTTCAAAATAGTCTCGTCTTAATTCTTCTAACATTTCTCTAATTACTTGTTCCAGAAGTGGTTGTATAGCTTGTTCCTCCAATGCACCCATTCCATCTTCACTTGAATCTACCAAAATATTGTCAACATCATATTCAAATTGGATAGGTAGTGACGGACGTCCAAAATTCCTACGCTCCGCATTAATTCAATTCCTAAATAATATTGATATCTCTAAGTTGTGAGATGCTAATGAATACCTATGTTCTCCTATTTAAAATTTAGCCGCACTAAAAGCTCCCTCCGAAGCTACTGAAGATGCCTGAATAGAAAACAAATCTCGAACAATCCGTTGAAGCTTTGAAATGCCTTGCCGCGGGTCCTTCACCAATTCAAAAGGTCGAATTTGCCTTATGCATTCTTAATGTTTTTCGTTCCCTGATTAAGAAATTCATCAAAATCATTTTTTTCGTTAGAAGTAAGTCCTAGATAATTTTCTAACATATCATCAATATTATCTTCAGAATATTTACACTTAGATGTTTAGGGTTCTTCTTGACGTACTACTTCACTTAAAATAATAGAATTATACAAGTCGTATAATTTTCTAGCTTCATTTTTAATATTATATTTAATCGTGGACAAACTAGGTTCTTCGGCAAACCTCCTGGCTGTCTCTGCACCCCTACCTCCTTTATCACTGAGCGGTCATTTCATCATCTTTAATATCTAAATTTAAATAATTTTTTTTAACCAGTAATGATGCACCAATTTCTTTGTATGTTGGATTTAATAAACAACCAGTTAAATAAATTTGAGGAATAGAAAAAACATATTTTAAAAATATTTCAATCATCTTAGTAATAGAATTTTTAATTTTTTGTTTATTTTGATAATCATAAAATTTAGTCGAAATTGCACAAATATTTGGTAAAACAGAACAAATAGTAGGGTAATAAAGTCCAGAAATTTGTTTTGTAGCTAAGAAAAAACTTTTAAAAACTCCACAAATTCTTTTACGTCATCCAGTCTATTTCTGAAAGTCTATAATTCATATCTGCATTATGAGCATTCTAAACCATTTGCAAAGGTTTTCTATATTCATAAGCTACCTTAAGCATTTCATATAAAGAATTTCACCTAATAGCAACAGTTTTGGGAATTTTTCTATAAGGGAGATTAAATTCATGACACCTATTTTCAAATTCTATACGTCTAGATTTTACTTGACATTTAAAAATAAAATGACATGCAGCTTCACATTTAATGCAACCATTATTATATATTGTTATACCATCTCTAACAATTAAATTATATATATGTGCAACACATATAATATGAAAACCATCATCATAAATAGAGCTAAGTACACCTTTTAAAATATAACCAACAAATGTATTATTAGAAGCATTGTCTAAAGTGACGCTCATTATTTTATTAGTTATTCCAAAATATTTTGTAACTCCTAAAATAGTTTGAGCAATATAAGCACCAATTTTTGAAACTTCACAATTTTTGTAATCCAAAATACATTTTTGTAAATTTAAATTTTCATCAATCCAATGACAGATAATTATAAAACAATCATTACCATTTATACTACGGCCCATATCAGAAGTTATAGCTATTCTACAAATATTATAATTAAATAAACAACGAAGATAATGAAAATGTTGGCCTTGATAATCAAAAATGGCCTTTTTAATAGTGTTTCTTGAAAAATCATTAAACAAAAGATTATACACTAATCTAATATAATGAATAAAACCAGAATTTTCACCAAAACGAAAAGACAATCCAGTAACAACAATCATTTTAGTCAATTCTTCTAAATCTCTTTCTCTACTATATGAACGCTGTGTACCAAGGCCAGAAACATTAGAAGGTTTTAATATCGATTGTACCATGTTAGTGCCCCCTACTCCCACAGATGCATCAGGAAGGGGCGTATCATTTTTTATTGCAATTGTTATCACGTTAGCTTTCAAAAATTCTCTTTTACAACAACCCATCAAATGATTTCGTAAATGCTCTGTACCACCAGTCTTTCCCGCAGTTTTATAGTTCATGACATGCTTACATTTATTACAAATTGTTTTTATTTTATCTTCACTTTGAGTCATAAATTACCAAACAACTATGGCTCGGATCTTTAGTATTCTCCTAGAGAAATCGGTAAAAGAAATTTCCACCCAGATTTTTTTTTACGTTTAGGCTTAGGCTTAACTCTACCAGGATGTACAGGGGGAAGTGGGAGAGGGAGCGGGAGCAGGAGCACGAAAAGGACTAGTAGCTGTAGGTGGCTCAGTTTCATCATTATCAAAAGTATCAATATCATCATTATCTACATTATCTTCATCTTCATCATCATCATCTAGTGATTCATCAAAATTACCATATCTTCTATCTAAATATTCATATGGTCTAATTGAGTATTACTATCAATATCAAAATAAGTACCATTTACATGTGTATAATCTTCCGTGTCAATACGTAATGGTGGTTGTCTAGTTTAGATTTAGAAGAACTACCACCAAATTTGATTTTTCCGGTTAAAACATTAGCAACACTACCCAAAATTAATTTTTTATCTTTTCTTGAAATATTTTTGTCTCCGAAATCCATATTAAAATTTCACAAATATGCAAATTAAATATAATAAAAAAATTAAACACAAACAAATAAATAAGTAAACTAGTGAAGACTAAATAAGTGAACTATTAAAATTTTACAAATATGCAAATTAAATATATTACGTAAATTAAACACAAACAAATAAATAAGTAAACTAATAAAGATTAAATATATGAAAATTGTAAGTTGGAACGAATGTACCTAACGTCCGCGTAAAGGCAAACGTAAAAGCCGAAAATTGTAAGTTAGAATGAATCTTGAAGTTTGAAGATACTCCAAAATTTTAATCCACCAAAATTATCCAACTAATAGAATTTAATAAGTAATAATACTAAAGAGAGTATTTTAGAACTTTGAAAGAGTTGAGAGAGTAGAAATGAGTGTGTAAAAATTGATAAGGGATGGGGGATTTTTATAATTAAAAAATAGGACCTAAATGCTATTTTTATAAACTTTAGGGTATAAAAAAATAAAGAGGGGGTAGGGGGTCATTTGGAGGTTTGGGGGCTGTTCTAGCCGTTGGGGTGGGCCCACCCAACGGCTAGTTAAACGGCTATTTTATAAAATAAAAAAATAATAATTTCTGGTGGAATTTACCAGACCGGTACCGGTACAAACCGGACCGGTAATCCAATGCCCACCCGTCCGTTACCCCTACCGGACCACCCTACCCCTAACCCCAACCAGCACTAACCGGACCGGAACGGAACGGTACTGGTAAGTGCCGGTTCCGCTGCCACACTTAGGCTTAACTGAGCTCTAAAAGATAGCTAATGAAGATAGCTAATGAGGTGAGGATTGCCAGATCACGTACAGTGACAATAATCCATTCCCTCAAGCGATCTGTTACCGAGTCGTTTTATTGGGAATAACATGAACATCTCTCAATACTCAAAGTTTCATTCAATCAACATGGGACAATCTACCACCCTCACATGCTGAAGGATGGACATATAAAGTGTGTGGACAACATAATATGAGACCCCAATATTGACTAACTATGCTCTCAGGATCTGTTGCATCCATCGATTAAGGATTATTCAACAAACCACATACTAAAACGAACCCAGATATTCCAACTCATTACTTGGCCATCTTTAAACCTTAAAGGCCAGGATGGATCAGACTAAAAGCAAAGCCTAAAACGTCATCCTTCAGCAGGATTATTTTATCCTAGTAGAATTACAAATAAGGACTAATGTTTCTCTAAATTTTATCATATCCTGCACCGCTTCAATATTATCCTCTGTTATCCCTTTTTGTGTTGTATAGCATGGTTTTATTCACAGAACTATAAGCAATTCACAGGCTGCTGCTGTCAGTGGCTTTATATAAGGGGACTCAAAAAATACTGGAGTGTCATGACTCACGCCTAGGATTTGAATGTATGACCTAAAGCAACTCTTGAACCCCCTTTTACCACTTCACTAGAATCTTCCCTTGACGTAACATAAGGGGTTCAACGATTCATATATAACCCCAAAAAGATCTTTTTTTGCCTTATTTGTACAGAAATGTTTTCCACAACTCAATTGAACCCCCTTGCCTCCCTTCAGCTTCACCCTTGGCTGCCGTTCATCTTGGCAAATTAGATCATAAGCACCACACAAGTTGAGTTGAGGCTATAACAGGCCCACATAATAATGCACAAACTGAAGCCTGAGGTTATAACAGAGAAACCACCAGTTCACTAGACAGGGATTGATCGATGATTCCTTGCTAAGGAACACATAGAACCCATGTGGCCATTTGTTTCTTTCCTTTTTTTCTTAGTTTCTTTTCAAGAGTATTGACTCAAATATCTCAAAGAGAACTGAGAAAGATAAAATCTTCCTTCTAAATCAATATGAACAAGTTATAGGTAACACAAAATCAAAAGTCAAAATGCACCAAAAATGTTTCAAACATTTATCAATCTCTGTAGTCTATAATAGTATTAATGACTCAGTAATCCTTTTACTTTGTCTCACTGTCTAGTGGTACAATTACAGCAAGTATAAATTTCATACTGTCATACAAACTGGAAATCTTACATACATACATTGTACCCAAAGTAAAAAATTAAAGAAAAGGAACAGCCTATAAAAAGAATCAACATACTCACCACAAAGGGAATATGCACATCCTATGATATCTGTGTGTGAATAGGAAAAAAGTCTTAAGGGACTATTTCAAAATTGTATCTAACCTGAAAGTCACTAATGAGTTGAGCTCCAGCACCAGTACGCCTTCCATTTTTCCTCCTTTCATAATCAGTATCATCTGTGGGTAACTCATGGCGACAAATAGGGCATGTATTACGTATGTTTAACCAAGGTACAATACAGTCCCAATGGTAATAATGGGAACAAGGAAGCTCAGTCACCTTCTCCACGACCAAAATCTCATCTTTACAAACAGCACAGGCTGTCTTGTTCTCTTCGTCCTTCAAAGCCACCAAAGGAAGATTTTCAACAACAGATTTAGCTGCTGGTGGACTACCCTTCAAAGTTCCTTCACTTTCCAGAAATTGCCCAAACAAGGCATCGTGATCAGTATCGTATACATGAGCAATCCCATCATCATTTCCATCAAATTCGAGGCTTCTTTCAATATTATTAACGGCCAACAGAACTTCCCACTCTAAATTCCTCACCGGCTCATCAACTGAATCCGAATTCGAGTTCCCTCCTTCAGAAGATGAAATATCTGAAGAAACTGATATTTCTTCAATTCCATCAATTACAGAACTCAAATAATCTCTATCATCACCCCTTTCATTGACTTCTTCCCACTCAAAATCGTCATTCAAATCCCTTTGATCATCGATCCGAAGGCAATTCCAAAACCCATTAACACCATGCTGATCAACATCCCCAGCATTCAGCTCCACTTCTTGTGAATCAGAGTCCGACCCAATACCCACAACCCGAAGCCCAGCATCCGTATCAAGCCCATTAGAATCTGACTGCAGAAGAACCCCATCAAAATCAGATCCAAAATCGCCGTATACATCCTCTAGAAAAACCCTATTCCCACTATCAAAACCAGGATCTTCTGTAACGTTTCCATCACGGGTCACGAACAGATCCGTAACGAAATTCATTTGGTCATCATCAGCGATAGAGGAATTCGGATCTGCAAGCAAACCCGAGTGATCAGAATCAAAATCTGAATCTAGGGAACCGGGTTCGGGTTTCGAATTGGGGGTGAAGTTGAAATTATGAGATTGGATAAAAAGGGTGTGATTAGGAGGAGAAAGGGAGTCGAAATCGAAAGCAAATGGATGTTGGTACTCCTCATCATCATCATCATCCTCATCGGCGACGGTAGCATGGATGGTTGTCGGGAGGTGGAAACGGTGGATTCCAGAAACTTCCGCCATTGAATTGAAGAAACAAAGCGATAATTCAAATTTCAATCTTTAAGGGGCGTTCGGAGTTGCCATTGTTCCACTTTTGCTGGTTTCACAATCTTTTTCGGCTCTCTCGACCCGTTGTCTTTCGGGTGGTAGACAAGCAAATTAATTTCTCTTTCGTCAGTGAAAAAATAATATACGTCATGATTGTTGCTTCCTATGGCACACTTTATATTCCCTCGATTCCTTTTTACTTATAAAAAAATTTCTAATTTGATTTTTCTTTGTACTTATCAAATTTAACAAATCAAGAAAATATAAAAAAACAATTATCTATTATATCCTCAATTTATTAAAAAATTAATATTTTTAAAATTTAGATTATAAATTTAGTGATTAATAAGGGTAAAATGATAAACTTAGTATATCAATCATTGATTTTTTATAATAAGTGTGTCAAATCAAAATTTGACAAATAAAAGAAAACGAAGGGAGTATTTAGTTGACTTGTAAAATTCATTAAAAATAAAATAAATATTTAAAATTAAACTGCTATTATATAAAAATTTATCATTCTTTCTAAAACTATTTAAAAAAATGAGTCATCTATAAATTAAAACAGAGAGACCACATTATTTCATGTATCATATTATTTAATAAATTGGATATATTGTATCATTTTTCACTTAGTAACACATTAATAAATTGCAGGATAAATCTTTAAGAAAATATAAAGTATGAGGTAGAGCGATTATTAAAAAGTCAAGATAGATAAAATAGGATTATTAGTACTAAGAAAAACAAAAAAAGGGAAAATTTAAGATAAGGATGCAAACACTCCAAATCAATCATTTACACAATGAAACTTTCCCTAAACTAAGTAGAAGGTGGGATAGTCATCCCATGGGATATAACATACAAAACGAGCGCCAAGTTGATTAACTACATAAAGAAATGATCTTTAAGGCACTTGGCAAGAAACAAGAAAGAGAGGAACAAGTAGCCTTTAAATGCGTACAAGTGCAAGGTTTTCTGGACTAACTAATACAACTAATTAGAACTTACTCGCATTCATCTCTTAGTATAAAAAAACAGTACCAAGAAGGCATTGGCAAATAATGCCTACAAACAGATGATTGGAAAGGTAAAGCATGAGAAGCCTGAGTTTACATGCATGGATGAAAATGAGGGCCTACTGTTTGTACTGTAAAGCGCCTACTGAACACTAATTGTAAAGCTGATAAAATCTGAATGGCAAAACTATGCATGTGTAAGAAACTGCTATTTAGTCAAAAAGAGGGAGGGGGGGGGGGGGGTGTCAAACTAGTTTAAGCGTGTTGAGTGAGTTCCAGCCTCAAGTGTCAAAGTTATACTCATCACCAGTAAATGATAATTACTGGTGACAAGCAGTAAGGGAGGACACGATGAAGGTAGGCCTAAAGATTTCTGAGAAGTGCCTTATGCCGAGGGTCTCTTGATCGAGTAACAAAAATCTCGAGCACTATCAAAGCTGGCTTCCCTGGTTCTGCATTAAAACAACCACCACTGCGGATATCAAAAACATGAGAACTGCTGTAAGGACATACTTCCAATTAAGCTGCCTTGCATCTATGTCCCGCGAGGCATCAAGTCTGGTTGAAGAATAAGTCATTTCCTCTTTTGACTCGCTCAACATAAAGTCTCCAGAAACATTCTCTTCCTGAAAATGAACAACAGAAACAACAGTTTCACAACAGAGCTAGGCGCCTTTCCTTTGTTAAGTTGTCAACCAAAATAATTTTAGCTTTGGGTAAACAAGAAGTACTCAAGATTTTCACTTATAGGCACAGGCGCACAGCTAAGGTTATTTGGTTGATAATGGGACGTACAGCATCAGAAAATAGTAGTTGACTGGCATCTAAAATAGTATATCAAAATACTAAAATAACCAGAAGAACATATGACTCGTGTATAACAATAAGCATAAGACCAATAAGCATAAGACCGAATAAATCACGAACCACATTAGTTATTGATGAGAACTTCATTTTTTCTTCCTTGCATTCATTCGGAGAAGTTGCAGCAGAAAGCTCAGCCTTGGGAAGCACGGATTCCTTGGTATCTTTGCCATCACTTTGGGGAGACAGCGAAGGAACTTTATCCTTTTGCTGAAAAAGCTTCTTTTGGGCCTTATTTTCCATTATCAGCAAAGCAATCTGAACATTTTTTGCAGAAAAATCACTAATCTGACTGAGAAAATCATACAATTACCCCCATAAAAATAGTCTTCAAACAATGCCATTGTTCTAACATTTAGTCCAAATGAATTCTCTTCATGAAGAAGTCACGCAGGAAAATATATAACCAACTTTAACCACAAAAGGCCAAGCTGACAACTGAATAACTGTCACAAGCTAAGCACATCTCAGATTAGACTTATAAATACTAACTATTTTGAAAGACTCACTAGCTAATTTTTATATCAAGTAAATCTTATTAATAATGGTCAAGAACATCTTGTATAGCTCTTTCAACTCTTCCTTTTCAGCAAATTTCTTCCTGCAACAAGAGCAAATGTTGCAACAGAAGGTTGCTGTAATAATTATCAACAAACACAAATTGAAACTTTCAGGTGTGCCCAATCTTGCTCTATCTACTTTAGCCCATTTTCATTGCTTTCCTTTGAACATGACTGTTTTTGCTCAGTGAAAGGAGCCACTGAAAGTGGTACAAATGTTAGTGTTATAGGAATGATAGAACCTGAATCTGTGAATGTGTAGAGACCATTGGAAACTCAAGAATACCTGACGTTTAGAACACATCTTTGTCAAACAATAATATGTGTGCATGGGGTCTGTGTGCGCGTCTATGCATATATATTATTAGCAAGAATTACTTCTAATGAATACTTCTAATGATTACAGTGTGATATATATGGTCACGAATGCTGAAAAATTGACTAAATCCAGAGCAAGAAAATGTCAAACTCGACAGAATGAACAGATATTGCTGCTGAAACAAGTAAAAAGGAAAAAGAAAAATGCATCAATTATACAGACAAGCTTGCACACACAACCACTGCATTTTAGAAGTCATTAAATTTATGAAGCTGTTAAGGTTACACCAAAGTCCATGAATAACAAATACATATTTTTTGACAAAAAATGTTGTGTTATCCAAGTGCAATCTCGTTGTTAGGCATAATTTTAGGCCGTTTTAGAGTAGTAACTAGTATTCAAAAACTGGATAGAGTGGAGGAAAAGGAAAGTCGTAAATGTTATCAAGATAATTCCAGTCATAACAGGAATGAGAGTCAGTAGGAGTGACAAACCTGCTTTTCAAGTCTCTCTCTTTCAAGAGCCAATTGCAAAATCAGATCTGTTATCAATTTACTGTGGAAGTTAATATCTCGGGCAGTAGCATTCTTCATTTCCTCAGCTTGGCGTAATGATGCCTCCAAACATGCCAACCTACCCCTTACAAAAGTTAATTCTTCATTGAGATCTGAGTTAGATTCTGACAACATAATGCACTTATCTTCCGCACTCTCCATCAAACTTTCTGCTTTAGAAACCTTTGATTTTAGATCATCAATCAAATCTTCCATGTCTTTGATTGTAGAATTCAACATGATTTGCTTCTCTTGACTAGCTTCAGCAGATGCAACTGCGTGCTGAAGTCGAAGCTCAGAGTCCCTCAGCTGTTTTTCAAGTACATTTATCCTCTCAGAAGTAGTGCTACTACTGCTTTTCAGGAGGTTCAGCTCTTTGTCAAGTTCCACATTTGCTTCTTTCAATATTTTACACTCAGTTTCTGCTGTATCAATTCTTCTTTCTGCTTCAGAATTCTTTTCCTTCAATGTATTGATTATATCTTCCATTTCAAGGGTCTCAGATTCTAACTCCTGACTTTTCTTTGCAGATGCTGTATAGTTGGACAGCTGGAACTCAGAGTCCTCCAACCGTTTCTCAAGAGATTCAACCTTGTCCCTGAGCTCTTTAGAAGTACTTTCAGACTTCCCTAATAAGTTCTCTTTTGCTTTTAAATGTTCTTCCAGTTCTTGAAGTTTAGATTGTAAGTAGCTTACTTTCTGAACAGTACCGTTCAGATTAAAATGCGTCATCTGGAGTCGACCCAGTAGTGATTTTGAAATTCCTAAGAGGACTTCAGCAGCATTCTCTCCCTCAAACAACCTTTGCAAAGCATCTTCAATTTCTTCCTCCATGCAGAAAGCTTCTTGCTGCAACCTGACTTCTAATTCTTCTTCAACTTGTCTAGATTCAGTAAGCTTCTTCTCAAGATCTAACTCCCTGGCCAAAGACTTCTCCAGCATCCGCAGAATGTGTCTCTGCTGTTCAACAGTCTGCATTTTTATCTTTGTCTTTGGAGTTAAAAGTGCATCACCATTAAAGTAGTCTGCTGCCTCGCCATCTTGCCCTTTCAAGATGCATCAGCATGAAGTATGATTAGATAAGGATTATTGATGTCCCACAAATTACTTGTTTTTAACTCAAGCACATAATAGCAACAAAATGCCTCATGCAGAGAGCATCAATATACATTTCCGGGTCCAGACATGCAGGGCTAAAAGAAATAAAATCATTAAATATTTGCAGATATCCTTCTTTTCTCCTCTCTCTTCCTTTTTCCATATATTATCCAAAGGGGTGGTCAGTCAGCATGGGAGAAGCTTGATGGGATAAGTAAATTGCATGGAGCATAAAACACTAAATACTGCTCAACATGAAATTAACACGCATCCACTTGGTTGTGGCTTAGTGGTCAATGAAGCGAGTTTAAGCACCTTGAGGTCTCAAGTTCAAATTTCAAGTCCCAGAGACAAAACACTATGTGATTTCTTCCAACCTATTCTAGAACAGAAACCTTGGTGGACAGAGATACCTGGTACCTGTTGTTGTTGGGAGGTGACAGGCATCCTGTGGAATTAGTTGAGGCGCGCAAACTGGCCCAGATACCACGGTTATTTAAAAAAAGGAAAACATCTACTTATTCGAGAATAATAATAATGACAGCAAATATGATAAATTGAAAACAAACGTGCATCCCTGATGCATGAACATTTAAGTAGAATCTTAGTTCCAGTGATCCATTCACTTTGCATTTGTTCCACCGAAGCCCATCTTTGATTGCTTTGAAATGGGCTGACCACAGTGGATTTTGAGTAGCATAACCCAAGATTTCTTTAACTGAAGCTTCAAAGGCTATTCAGCATTATGCAGGATTTAAAGAATTTTTTAAAATGATAGAAGGATGTTGTAAAGAAACCCTCCCTTCAAAAATAACATAAAATAAAAATAAACTCACAATTTTGGTCCCCCTGGCAGGTGAGCATAATCCCATGGAAGTTGGTACATTGCGCCCTCAATTCTAAAAGGTGATCCTGCGACTGCTTGAGGGATTTTTCACTGTCATGTAACTTCTCTTCTATTGAAATGAAAGCCTCATCCACATAGCCACATGAAGATATGACCTTCCGCACATTGTCAATCTCCATTGCAACAGAGGATAACAAACCGCCTAGCTCCGTCACCTCTGAATCCAGGACCCCAGATAAGAGATCAAACTCTATTGCCTTCTCAACAATGTCATTTGAAGTGTGCTCCTTCTCGGAGGCAAAAGCCTCAAAGTCACTTTCTCTTGTTTCCACATGCATCACAAATAAATCTAGATTCACTAGTTTCTCAGAGAAACCTGCCAAGTCTAGTTCAAGCCTTGTTAAGATCTCCCCGACACTTCCTACTTCTTGCATGACATTAACACTGGATGACAAAACTTCTAGAGAGTCTACTGTATTTGATTCTGCCTCCACTTCATTGGTGTTAAGACCTCTGGTGGAAGTTGATGCATTAATCGCTGTGTCAGCATCCATTAGTCAAATCCGTTTTTTAAACCTGAAAATGAACCAATACCAATATTTCTAAGAGAAAAAAGTGTGAAGGTGCATGAAACTCAGAGGTAAAAGGCAATAAGTGAAGCGCACGCTTCTTTGAAGTACAGTTTATCGAAAATAAAGTAGTACTAAAAAGTAAAAACAGATGGTTTTAGTACATACAATAATCAAATCACAATTGGAATTACTGATATCAGCATCCAATATACAGTAATGATGATATTAATCCAACTTCTCAGAACATTCAAATATAATTCAACAGTCCCATCAAAAGATAACTCCAATCATTAAACAAATTTTCATTTACAATTAATCAACCATTAAATAAATTAATTTGCAGTATCCAATGTCATATTTGGTTACTTTAGTAATTGTACTAGGAGAATAGAGGAGATAGGCAAAAGAGAACCCCAGAATTAAAAGACACCAAAGACAAAGGACTTGCATAGTAGAAGAAAAAGAGTACTATTTGAAGAAAATGAAGAAGAATGAACAGAAACCAAAGAACTACAAAAGCATAAGTATTAAATGGATAGGCATTACTTCCAACCAACAAAATAAGTGGATAGGTATTACAAACTCGAGAAGAAGAAGAAAAAGAACACAATAACAACAACGAGAAAGTTGAAACGTACATGGCGACTAACCGTACTATACAAATAGAAAAATGTCATTTTTCCTCTTCTATTTTCTCATCTTGAAGCAAGATTCAAAGAATCGACCACTTCTTGTTGGGATTTCTAGTCTCACTCCTCAGAAGTGCATAAAGTGATAACACCTTGTTTGCATCGCTTCTTGCTTTAAGGGACGAGTCATGGCACTTAATAACACAGATGACTACACGATTGATAAATCTCTGGTAAACATGACCTCTTTCAGACCGGAAGAACCGAAAGAAGCCAGAAGGTTAAAGCCTAAAGGATGTGAGAGTACAGATGCTCCCACTGCATTAAAGCAAACAAGTGATTGTTCACACATACTGACAATTCCATGGTGGTAAAACTATATTGCTTTTGAGATCAGCTCTCATAAGTGCACCTTAGATCCTAGAGACAAATACACTAGGTGATTTCTTCTCATCTATTCTAGCCTTGGTGGACAGCGTTCTCTGGTACTTGTTGTTGGTGAGATGTGGCAGATATCTTGTGGAATTAGTCGAGGTGCGCGCAAGCTGGCCCGGACACCACAGTTATCAAAAGAAAAAGAAATGAATTGATTACCGTAGTGCTAGGAGTGTGAGATGGAGCTTCCATGGTAGAAAACAGATACATAGTAAGCTTTAAGGTATCCCAATATGGTTATGAATATAGCTAAGGGCCATGTTAGAGACTCTGAATAAGAATGCTAAAAGAGAATATTTTCACTTATAATTGATCAAAAAGAGAGAATATACAAGTTTTTGGATAAGAAATTTCTAAGAGCTTTTTTACATAGTTCTAAAAAATGAAAGTTATTTCCTCAATATTGAACAATTCTAGAAACATTCTAGTCACGTCTTTTAGTAAGCAGTCATATAATTAAGAAACAGATAGTGCAGATAGAGTGTCAAAATCCTCAAAGAAGCTTGAAATGCATTGGGCAGAGACCTACTGGCTTTCACATGTGCATAACTCCAATAAAATGAATATAAATTATTACTGTTTCCTTTTCATCTCTTCTTGAGCCAAGGGTCTATCATAAACAACCTCCCTACCCTTACAAGATAGGGGTAAAGTCTTGCATATACCCTCCCTCAGACCCTACTTGTAAGCTTATACTGTGTATATTGTTGTTGTAAGTATAAATATAATGTGCTTGTAATAATCCTCCTACTTTGCCACCTCCAAACTGTTCCTAATTTATCTCTTTCATTTTAAGAGTTCATTGCAGTTTCAACCAAATAACGATACATGTTTTCTGTTCTTCCTCTTCCTTTTTCCTTTGTTTGGCAGGGCAAAGATTTTTTTACCATAAAATGTATTTCTTGATGGAAAACCATTTCCACCTGTGTATTACCTTGAATTCTTGGAAATGTGTTCGAAGATATTTTCCACCAAAAGAGAAATGACTGAGGTCATTTTCCTTAACAAATATCTCAATACTCGGACTCTCTAAAATTTTTGCCGCACCCGAGTCAGATTCTCCGAAAATACACTATGTTTAGAGTATCCGACACGCACCTGTCAATATTTTTGAATAGTCGGACCAACATAGTCGGATACACTATCCTCACATCCACCTTGTACTACTGCCAAACATTAGTTACTTTTATACCCAACTATACAACAGTAGAAAATAGAGATTTCTCATCCATTACAGTACTATTAACACACCCAACTACAACAATTAATTCAAATAAACCGCAAATCATTCCAAGAAAAGTAAAAGAAAAAGAAAAACATTTCCACTCAAGATTCGCATCATTTGAGAAACCCTTGATCCAAATTAGAAAAATTTAAATCCCGAACAGTTAAAAAATTGAACTTTTCAACACCCATCTCACTAATTCGTAATATAAATCAAACACAAGGAAAAATGATAGATTTTAACGATTTAAAAAACTACAGGATCAAGAACACTATAAGGAATTTGCTCAAGAAGCATGAGGTAATGAATGAATATGAAACGATATTACAGAAACTCATAAGTAGTCACATATACCAGAAGCGTACCTTGTCGTAAATTCGCGGGTTAGAGAGTGATGAGTCTCAAAATTGATTTACTTTTTTCCTTTACTTGAATTCCTTTTTTTTTATTTTTTTATTTTATCATCTGCAATAGTAGTATACACGTGATGATCACGTGCCACGTTTTCGCGTGTCAGCTTTAGCCAAACCGTCAGGAACGGAACTGATGTGTTGGCCCATTGAGTGCCTCGTCTGCGATTAAGCCGGCCCATGAAAAATCAAGTGATTATTCAAATATATATATAGTTATTATATTTTATTTACATAAGAAATAGTTAAAAATTATAAAAAACAGATTATATAATATAACTTGTCAAAAATTATAAAAAATATACACTAATAGAGTGTATTAGTAATGCTTGTATTAGTAATGTTTGTATTAGTTATGCTTGCATTAATTATACATAGAATATTTCTTATGTATTGTTTGATTTAGTGAATTAAAAATAACATGCATTACATAAAAATATTTATTTTAAAAAATATCCTCAACAATTATGGTGGAAAATATATAAAAAGAATTTTGAGGGGTAATCGAGTCTTTAATCATTTTAATGCATGCATTAAATCCCCTTGTATTACTAATACCTAGAAATTCATGGTATTACTAATACAGTTAATTAATGCATGCATTAATTTTGCTAATATACTCTACCAAACGACCCATAACTATATAATTTAGTTTACTTATACATAAGTTATGCATTGACTATGCATTATTGATACATTCAAAATACTGAAAAATAATTCAACTATACATGAAGTATATATAAACTATATATGAAGTATACAATGACTATTTGTCACGATCCCCGGCCCATCATGATTGGCACCCACGTTAACCCTCTGATGGGACAACCACTATTTCAGCCCAACTAACAATACTTATATGAGGTAGACAATTTAAAAATGCAGAAGCATGTTTGATAAAAATATTAAGGTTGAGTTCCCATAAACTCAGAACAATCTAGTCATCAACCTAAACATTGTAGAATTTAACCCCTAGGAATTGAAAGTCGATGTACCAAAACCTCTTAACAAAACAACAAGTCTACGAAAGAAAATACAACCCCAAAAGTCATAAAAATAATAAACAATGAAATCTGAGTCTTGAAAGAAGGACTAGAACAAGGAGAGCCTATGGCAGCCTAAAAGAATTAGCTCACCCTCGAACTCTGGCAGCTAATGGTCCTCTATTCTAGGTCTCTCAACAACCGTCTGAATATGCCCTGTAAGGCTGTACTCAATAAAAACAGAAAAAGTGTAGTATCAGTACACGAAGTCAACAGTGTACTGGTAGGATCACGCAGCTAGCCAGTAACAAGCAAATACAGCACAGTGAGCACATATATACAAAATATACTTAACCATTAACAGCTCATAACAAATACCTAACATAATCACAGTTCATCAGTCTCAACTATCATGCAATTTCACATAAAGGCCCTCTCATGGGACCTATAAATACTTATTATTTGTCGAAAAGTGACACCTGATCTAAATATATGTCGATACGTGACACCCGATCCAAATGTGTGTCGGAACGCGACACCCGATCCTAGCATATAAGTTAGCCACAATCACAATAAAAAGTCAACTATTATATCTACCAAAAATATGTTTATCACAAGTCATGGTCAGTAAGTAGTCATTTCGTATAGCTCATTCCATTCTTCCTTATTCATATACACATATGCATATAGCGGAGTAATATATGAATCACATATGGGAAAACAAACCATCACCTACCTCAAACTCAAGCTTTAACAACTATAAAGTGCAGGAGCTTTCCCTTTTCTGGTTCGTTCAGCTTACTCATGGTCTAAAGATAGTAAATACATACAAAGGATCAATATAATGGTCAATTTACACAAATTATAGCATAATTCCCCCTCTCAAACCAACCCATGTTCCTAACCCCCATCTAGGTCTATTTTCCACCATAAGTTTCAGGTCAAAACCCTCCCTCAATGATTATCAATCATAAGTCTAGGTTTTAGGAATCGAATTACGAAGTAGGGGAGTAATAATCTTACCTTTGGCATGAGGAATCGTGGAAAATGATCAAAAGAGCCCTGGGTCACCTCCTAACTTCTTCAGAACGGTTTTGCAGAAGGAATACCATTTCTGGGATTTTTCTCCAAACTTAAGTCACGACTGTCTTGCCACAGCGGGATCATCCCGCTCTAGCGGCCCTGTCCTGGTGGTGTCACGATCCAAATTCGGGTGTGATGGCACTCATCTCAACCCACCAAGATAAGTCAGCCTAAAACTCAACGTAAAGTAAATGTGAAAGTAATTGAGATAAAGCAAGGTTTAACTTAGTCAAAAACAAATAAATAATCTCAAAATTCCCAAGACTGATTGTCATGTGTACAAGCCACTAATACATTACCGAAGTACGAAAGAAAATACAGTCACAATGTCTCTGTCTCTAGAATAGGACTAAAACATATTAAAGGAGTAAGAGGTGTCCGCTAGATGGATGTAACAGCTACCTCAACACTCGAGATGATAGCCTCGGATGTGGTATAAAATGCGAGGAGATCAAGCAGGTCTGGACTCACAACCTATACAAGTGTAGAAGCAAGGGGTGAGTACCAAACAACACAGTACTCAGCGAGTGGATAACTAAAACTAAGCAAAGCTCAATAGATACAAGTACTCCTATCATCCCAACCGAACCTCCTCAACTACAACCTGCATAAAACTAGCTCAACTCTACACTCTACACAATAATAACAATACAGTCCATGAATATTCATCGGTAGTCTTATCAAGTGAATCATATCAAGTCAAATTCAACATATATAGAGCAATAAGTGGTAAACAAGAATTCACAATTATCAATAAAATGCGATGCAATGCAATGAGATGATGCATGCCTGTCTTATCGGTACATATCCACTAAATTACAGTCCGGAACCCATGGGAGACATTTCTGTCCATGTCACCTGCCATGGAGCGTGTGGTCCGTCCCCTCAATATACATATCCTGCCACGGAACGTGTAGCCCGACCCCTTTATTTCATAATACCTACCACGGAGCGTATGGCCCGACCCCTTTATTTCATATCATTTTCAGTCTCAGCACAGCATGTCAGAACTAATGCAATCAATTTATGTTCATATGATTCACGATAATAACATGACAACAACAATTATTTTTCCTATCTCACATCAACATAGTCATTTCATATGTCCAAAATAAACTCATAATCACAACATATCAATTCCACTAATCCATGTCATTAGGTCACCATTTTATACCCCTCATCTCCATTCTTAAGGTCAATCATACAGTCAATAACCCAGTCAAATTCCCATTACTCTCCAGTACACATAACACAGAAATACAAGCATCTACAAGCTTAAACTGAGGTTTAGAAATTCACTTGCCTCAAATAAATGAGCAATCACTCCGGGACTTGAGCCTTTTCTTTTTGTTGGGCCTCCAAATCAACGTAATTTAGTCAAATAAATAATCACAATAAGATTTCAAAACTAGCAACACCCATGTCTATACTAGACCCAAAAACTCACACAAATCTATAATCAAGTTCCCAAATCTTGATGCCAATTAATAAATCAAATCTTATATTTTCTAAATTTCAAGCCTAGGGTTAAGTCTTAATTTTCTCCAATGTCACAAATTTGATGAAATTCATATAACATATACACATAATATTTAATTACCTATCTCAATATATCAAAAAAATTAATTTATAATGTAAAACAATATAGTAATAGTTAAAATTGAAGCTACTGGTTATGAAACCAGTGGCAACAACATGCCAGATTTCCTATTGCTTTCATACTTGCACATGATGCTAATAAAGTAAAAACAATGTGCCCCCCCCCCAAACTTAAGCTTACCTGAATTGTAGTGCAGTGATCTCTTCTCGTCGTCGTCTGCGAAGGTAAGTTTCTCGTCCTTTCTTGCTTTTTTTTAAAAATTAATTAGGTACTAAAGTAACAAACCCTACTAACCTATTTTAATAAATATAAAAAAATGGTATAGGATATTTAATAAATTAACACTTTAGTCCATCAATTAAATTAATTATTTAAAATCACCCATCAATTAATTAACTGAAGTTATCGAATAGTCCAAAATTCTCAATTTAAATGTACGGAAGGAGTCTTTTATGAAGGAAAGAGGACTCGTTCTCAAAATGACCTAACGGGTCATTACAGGCGGGATATGCGAAGACAGAGAGCTCGTAAAGAGTCTCAAAGTCTCCTCTTTTGCAACACATCCTTGTATCAAGACGCCTTAAAATATATCTTTCACTCGATTGCGATTTCGTTAAGCCGTATAGGCTCCGTATCGTCTTGGCTATCAACTAACTCAAACAAGTTATAGGTTCAGTTCCCCATCCATTTTCGGATCATCCTAGACCTCATCTGACTTAGATTTCGTTCGAGTCTGACCTAAGTTCAAAATTTCTCAAGTCATTATCCAAAATTTTCTGGCTCGGATTTCTTTCCAATTAGCTTATCTGTAACGACGGGGACAGAAAAGGTGTTAACTTGACACACCTTTAAAAAAATAATAAATAAAATGACAATTTTACCTCTTAATATTTTAATATAATAAATTCAATATTTTGAGTAATAATAAAAATAAATGAGGAATTAATTAATAAATTATTCCTTAATTTTTAAAGTGGACAAGAAAAAATGGGCTAAGGAAGTATCATAGTCAAACATATACACTGCAGGTTGTACTGTATTTTTTTTTTTTGGTGTAGTCAAATTTTCATCGATTACGAGGTTTAAATTGTAACTTGACCAAAATTTAATTGAACTGAAAATTTTCATTATAAATAGTGGTACTTTGCTTTCATCTAGCAAATCCCAAAATACAAATCAAATCCGAAAATTTCTAACTCAAAAATGAATTTCACAAAGATGCTAGTAGCATTATTTTTCGTTGTGATTTTTGTGGCAAATGTTGAAGGTACTGGTGAGGTGAAATTGTCATGTGAAAAAAAATATCAACTTATGTGTCTTGTCAATCCTTTTTGCATGGAAGATTGTCTGAAGCGCTGTCATCATGGTTCTATTTCTACTAAGAAAGTTCAACTCAACGTTGCTCCCAATGTATTGAAAAAAAATTAGGAAAAATATATGCTATCTTGATTACTCCAATTATAATCAAGATGTATGCTTTTAATGAAATAATATGTTTATCATGACAACTTCATCTTTTCCTTTTTAGCTTTCTTTTCCGTCTATTTGTCACCTATAATAATCAGGAGAATTAGCTAACTTAGATATAAATACATGATATCCTCTGTTAAATTAGATATTTATGTATATTATTTTTGTGTGATGTGAATTTTGATTAATTAGATTTTTTTTTTAAAAATATCAAATACTAAGTGGAAAAAAATGTGCATCTTATTGCTAATTTTAAGATCTGACTAGATGAGGTGACTTTCTTAATTTTATGATAGAAATATATCATGTAAAGATGAGTTATAATTTTGAGATTCTACAAGGGAAATCATTGTTTGTGTGTGATGGTAATTCAATCGAAAAATGTTGCAATGACATGATCTGGACGTATCTCTCATAGAAATAGTGATACACGTGAATTCATGATCTCTCTACTAAATTAGATATTTTATGCATATTATTTTTAGAATTGGTTTAATATTGTCTGCTCATGTTCCAAAAAGGTTGAATGTTAAGCTATTTATCAAGAAGAATAGGAATCAATTCTACTAAATACATTCTTTTTCTCCTTTCTTTATTAATAGCACATCCTGTTGGAGAAGTCCAGAACATCCATGAAGAAAGAAAAGAAGAAGAAGACAACACCTGTAAAAGAAAAAGAGGAAAGAAGAAGAGCACAAGGAAAAATGAGAAAGAAGACTGAAGAAGAAGCCACTGGAAGACTCTTCCGCTTCTTCTTCTGATGATGATATCCACGTGGCTTCATCTTATCCATACAGATGGATTCATCCTGTCCATACAACACAGCAAAATTAAAATATGATTATACCCATATAGTTATAGGCAAATAAAATAAAACAATGACAAGTTAGAATATGACAAAATCAACCCATTTTCCTTTGTCTCTGTTACAATGGTTGCATAAATTTGTGTATAAGTAGATGTACATTTTGATGAATGAGACACACAGAAATTCCCTTTTCTTCAGCTTCTTCTTCTTTAATTTTTTACATGGTATCAGAGCACCTCTAAGCTCCATCCAAATTTGTGTCAAAACATCAAAGTCATCTTCAAAATCCCAGAATGCCTGAAACAACTGAAATTAAATCAGACAGTGGTGAAAAAGGAATCATATATGAAAACAACCATCCTTATTACTTAAGCAATTCAGATTCACCTGATATGACTCTAGTCAACAGTGTTTTTGATGGAAGAGGATACCCAGGTTGGAGAAGATCTATCTTTCTATCTCTATCAGCCAAGAGAAAACTTGGTTTTATCAATGGAACTTGCAAGGTTCCAAATCTGAGATTTGCAGATTTTGAGCAATGGAATTGTGTCAATGACATGATCATATGTTGGATATCAAATGCATTATCTAAGGATATTGCAGACAGTGTGATGGGTTTCAAAACTGCAAAAGAACTTTGGGACAGCCTAGAGCAGAGATTTGGCAAATCAAATGGTGTCAAACTCTACCATCTGCAAAAAGAATTAACAGGTTTAGTGCAAGGCAATAGTGACATTGCAAGTTACTTCACCAAAGTTAAGAGATTATGGGATGAATTAGATGGGATAAATGCGATTGCCTGTTGCTCATGTGAATGCACCTGTGATGGGAAAGCAAAGTTAACAAAATCACTGGAAGATCAAAGGTTGATTCAATTTCTAATGGGACTGAATGATATATATACTCAGGCAAGGGGAAATATACTTATGATGAATCCATTACCTGGAATAGATGTTGCATATTACTTACTTTTGCAGGATGAGAACCAAAGGGAAGTATATGCAAACATAAATGTCACTTCTGATTCTGGATCATTTATGGCAGTAGGCCAAGCAAACCAGCCAAACAACAAGTTAATTACTGAGTTTGCAGCATTCATGGCTAATGGACAGGGAAGATATGCACAGAGACTTAAATATCAACCAATGAGAGGAACAAACACATATCAGAAGTATGCTAATCCAAACCAGAACCAGAGATCTAACAAGCCACAAAACAAGTTTAAGGGTAAGAAAAAATATGATTCAAATCTGTCATGCACTTATTGTGGGAAAACAGGACATGTGCATGATGATTGCTACAGACTGCATGGATTCCCTACAGATTTTGAGTTCTCTAACTCCAGGAACTATCAGTCTCAGATTAAAGCAAATGCAAGTTTAACTCAGCAGAAAGATGAAGACATTGGGAGGACAGATTTTGAAATCAATGATGGAAATTTTGAAGAACAGTATAGCAAGCAACAGATTGCAAAAATGATGCAAATGTACAAACAAAGCAAATTGACAAAAACAGGAATCAATGCAAATGCAGTAGCTGGTACCATTCTTAAATACTCAAATTCTGTATTCACTAATCTTAAACAGAATTCCTGGATAATTAATTCAGGAGCTTCAGAACACATGTGTTTTGATCCCAATTCCTTCTTATTTCTAAAACCTCTCCCTATGCCTTTGAACATTAATTTACCTAATTCTTTCAAGGTAAGTGTGACCCATATAGGCAGCATCTCCATTCTTCCAGGTCATGTCATAACTGATGTGCTACTTGTGCCAGATTTTAAGTACAATTTACTGTCAATTCACAAGTTTTGTGTCCAGTTTCAATATAATGTCCTATTTACTGCTAATGGATGTTTCTTGTGGGACCTTTCAGTGAAGAGTCCTCAAGTTTTTGGTGAAGTTAGAGAGGGTCTCTATTTATTGGATTCTAATAGTGACAAGTCTAGAAATATTTTCAATTCAAATGATGTATTTTCAATTCTAAAAGAAAGAAATCCCATCTCAGTTCCAGAATTTGATTCAGTTTATGTTAATGCTGCACCTAATGTAAAGCTTTGGCATGTCAGGTTGGGACACCTCCCATTTTCAGCAATGAAACATTTAAGTTTTCTCCCTAATGAATCCAACTCCAATTTTATTTGTGACATTTGTCCTAGAGCTAAGCAAACTAGACAAGCTTTTCCTACCAGCAACATAAAATCCAAGCATATTTTTTATCTTATTCATATAGATACTTGGGGACTATACAAGTGTAATACTTACAATGGTTTCAGGTTCTTTCTCACCATAGTAGATGATTTCAGTAGAGGGACATAGACATTCTTACTGAGTACTAAGAGTAATACTTTTCCTGTACTGAAAAGTTTTCTATCTATGGTAGAAAGACAATTCAATGTAAAGGTTAAGATGATTAGATCTGATAATGCTTTGGAATTGGGGAAAGGCACACAAGAATCAGCATTTCTTGCTTCTCAGGGGATTTTGCATCAATTGTCTTGTGTAGCTACACCTCAACAAAATGGAACTGTTGAGAGAAAACATAGACACCTATTAAAAATTGCAAGAGGGCTGATGTTTCAATCCAAATTGCCTATGTCCTACTGGGGAGAATCTATCTTGACTGCTACTCATATCATTAATAGACTGCCATCTAGTGTTCTAAAGGGACAAACACCTTCTGAAATATTGCTTAGACAGAAACCAACCTATGATCATTTGAGGAATTTTGGGTGTCTGTGTTATGCTTCCACCTTGGCACAGGGAAGAAACAAGTTTGATGAAAAGGCTACTGCTTGTATTTTACTAGGATATCCTTTACAACAGAAAGGATATAAATTGTTGTCTCTTGATAAAAAGAAAGTGTTTGTATCTAGGGATGTGAGATTCCATGAATCACATTTTCCTTTCAACTCATCTGAGAACTCACACACACCTATTTTTTTCAACTCCCCCTCTTCCTCAGATCATCATTCTGATCTGTCACTCTACAATCACTCAGCCCCACCTATAAATGGTTGTTCCTACCTAGTCACACCCTCAGAATCTCAACACAATACTTCTGGCTATAGTCCACATTCTGAATCTACACTTCCTAATATGTCACTGAGTCCCTCTCAGCAAACCCCTACTGAACAACCTATATTACCACAACTTGAACATGCTTATCCAAGCTCTACTACATCAGATACTTCTCCTCTTGTCCCTATAACAGCTCTACCAAGAAGGTCTAGCAGAATATCTCATGAACCTGGATATCTAAGAGACTACATTTGCAATAGTGTGGTACTCACTAATCTATGGAAAACTTGTTTTGATCACTCTCCTAAGGCTAAGAGATATGCTTTCTCCTCCTTATCCCTCAATAATCAGCAACTACTTCATTCCCTTTCCAATGTTACTAAGCCTAGCTGCTATTACCAGGCTTCTCAACATCCAGAATGGAAAGAAGCCATGAACTCAGAGATTCAGGCCTTGGAGACCAATCAAACCTGGGATGTTGTCTTGCTACCTAAAGGAAAAAGAGCTTTACCCTGCAAATGGGTATACAAGATAAAGCATCTCTCTGATGGTAGTATTGAAAGATTAAAGGCACGACTAGTTGTGAGGGGGGATATACAAAGAGAAGGTATAGATTATGGAGAGACATTTTCACCTGTTGTGAAAATAACCACTATATGGTGCTTACTTACCATTGCAGCTAAGAAGAGGTGGTCTGTTTCGCAACTGGATGTCAACAATGCGTTCTTGCATGGTGACCTCCAAGAAGAGGTCTTTATGAAATTTCCCCAGGACTGACACCTCATAGTCCTAACCATGTATGTCTCCTAAAAAGGTCTCTATATGGTTTAAAGCAAGCTTCACGGCAGTGGTATGCTCGGCTTGCAGGAGCTTTAGCTTTCAAAGGTTATTCCTCTTCTTTAAACGATTACTCTCTCTTTTTTAAACACACT
Source organism: Solanum dulcamara (assembly GCF_947179165.1). Lineage (NCBI taxonomy): Eukaryota > Viridiplantae > Streptophyta > Magnoliopsida > Solanales > Solanaceae > Solanum > Solanum dulcamara. The sequence goes on from NC_077247.1 coordinate 39,840,327, forward strand.
GGGTCACTAATTTCCATCCTAGCAGTCTATGTCGATGATATTCTTCTCACAGGAGATGATTTGAATGAACTCGAGAATATCAAATGTTTCTTCAATACAGAATTCAAAATTAAGAACCTGGGAGAAATTCACCACTTTCTTGGCATGGAAATTTTACGCGAAGACCATGGCTTTCTTGTAAATCAACGCAAATTTGCCATGGATCTGCTTCATGAATTCAATGTCTCTCATCTACCTGCAGTTCATTCTCCACTGGATCCCTCCTCCAAGCTTCGCGCAGATGCTAGTTCTCGCTTGGATAACCCCACCCTTTATCGTCATTTGATAGGCAAGCTGAATTATTTGACCAACACTCACCCAGATTTGTCATTTGCTGTTCTTGCTCTGAGTCAATATATGTAACGACCATGTTTATCATATTTCTCGGCTGCTTTACGAGTTTTACGATATCTAAGCTCAGATCCGGGTCAAGGTATACTACTATCTTCCAATTCATCATTTTCTTTACTGGCCTTTTGCGATGCGGACTGGGCTTCATATAAAGATTCTCGTAAATCAGTTAGTGGATTTTTCATTACCCTCGGAGGTGCCCCCATCTCTTGGAAATCGAAGAAACAAGTCTCGATCTCCTTGTCCTCCGCAGAAGCAGAATATCGGTCCATGCGTCGTGTTGTTGCTAAACTTACTTGGTTGGTTTGTCTTCTTAAGCACCTTTCTGCTCCAATTTCCCTCAAATTCCGCTCCACTCCGATAGTCAAGCTGCCATCCATATTGCTCGAAATACAGTCTTCCACGAGCACACCAAACATGTTGAATTGGACTGTCATTTTATGTGCCAACAATTTCAATCCGGTCTAATTACTCTTTCCTTTGTTCCCTTTAAGGATCAACTTGCCGATCTATTCACTAAACCCCTCTCTGGGGTTTCTCACCGTGCGATTTTACACAAGTTGGGGGTCATGATTCTCCCCTCCAACTTGAGGGGGGATGTTGGAGAAGTCCAGAACATCCATGAAGAAAGAAAAGAAGAAGAAGACAGCACCTGTAAAAGAGAAAGAGGAAAGAAGAAGAGCACAAGGAAAAATGAGAAAAAAGACTGAAGAAGAAGCCATTGGAAGACTCTTCCGCTTCTTCTTCTGATGATGATATCCACGTGGCTTCATCTTATCCATACAGATGGATTCATCCTGTCCATACAACACAGCAAAATTAAAATATGATTATACCCATATAGTTATGGGCAAATAAAAAAAATGACAAGTTAGAATAGGACAAAATCAACCCATTTCCCTTTGTCTCTGTTACAATGGTTGCATAAATTTGTGTATAAGTAGATGTACATTTTGATGAATGAGACACACAGAAATTCCCTTTTCTTCAGCTTCTTCTTCTTTAAATTTTTACACATCCATGTTCTGAAAATTCTAAATTATGTCACCATGATTTGCGCTTGAGAATATGCAAGGTCATGAAAAAGGGTTCAAAATTTTGCACTGTTTTGTTGTTTTTATTAAATATATTTAGTGTATAAATTAAGTAAGAAAAACACAATTTTATATATTTGTACTGATATAAAATAAATCAAGACCTCTAGATTTTCACTATACATCTAACAAAAACAAATTACTCCCTCTAGTATAGGAGTTGTTGGGAAGCGTGTTAGGCCGATAAAAGAATAATTAGAAGAGATGCGGCTATTGGCATTCGGTTGGTTCTATCGAAAAGTTCAATTCTATTTTTTGGTGTTCGATTTTGTAAAAATAAAAATCGAAATCGAATTGAAATTAATTCGGTTCGGTTTGATTTTTTAAAATTTGGTTTAATTTATTTCGATTCTATTTTTGATTTGCACTTATCATAATAGACAATTCTGAGATTTGCAGATTATGAAAAAATCAAAGAAAAAAAATGAAAAAATAAAGATGAAATAAAAAAGTATTTTAAGCTATGCAACTAAAACTAGATGAATCTAAACTAAGCAGATAAATTGCAAAAGTCTATTTAGTATGAAGTATTTAGAATCTTGTTGGTTCATGAAAGAAAATAAAAAATGGTAAAAAAATACTTCCAACGTTTTAAAAAGAATGACCCCCTTTCCTTTTCATTCTGTTCTAAAAAGAATGATCCCTTTTTTTTGGTAAAACTTTAATTTCAACTTTTCACATGGCATGTTTAAGGCCACAAAATTAAATGGTATTTTGGTACATTTGACATAACTTTAGTTTAGAACCACAAGATGAAAAAGTTTTCTTTGTTTTCTTAAATTCTGTGTCAAGTCAAACTAGATTATTCTTTTTTAAACGGAGAGAGTAATAATTAATTGATGATATGATTGGTCTTGACTGAGGTGGAAAATCCCATATACTTTTGGTCTTACCTATGTGGGCTTGTGTTGGACATAAAGGAATTGATATGAGAAAAATGAAAAAGTTACAAATTACAAAAAATTGATTTTTCGGTTAATCGATTTTTTTATTAAAAATTGAAAATCGAACCGAATTATCAAAATTTTAAAATTTAAAATCGAAACCGACCGATTAAAAAAACAAAATGAAAATTTAAAAAAATTTGGTTCGGTCAATTTTTGCGATTTGAACCAAATTATGCCCAGCCCTAGTTCGGGTAGTTTCTCTCAAGAACCTTCAACTATCGCTAGACATAGGCTATAACATTCTTATCCTGCATCAACACAGCACCCAACCCTGAATGTGAAGCATCACAATAAACAATGAATTCGTTCTTTTCAACTGATAGGGTTAAGATGGGTTTCGTAATTTGAAGAGTCTTGAGCTTTTGGAAGCTCTCTTCACATTTGTCGGTCCACTCGAATGGTACCTTCTTCTGAGTCAGTCTTGTTAAATGGGTAGGGATAAAAACAAAGTTTCTCACTATAACGACATGTCCCCGTTGTTATGGATAGGCCAATGAAGGAGGAATTTGGGCTAGAAAACTTTGGGTAGTAACTTCAAAAAAATTGAGCCTACGTTAGACTTAGATGAATTCTGAGTAAGGCGAGGTCTAGGATGACTTAGAGATAGGTTGAGGATCGAATCGGTGATTTGATTAAATTAGCTGATATTCAAGATAATACTGAGCCTTTACGCCTTCACGAAATCGCATTTGGGTGATTAAATCTCCCGAAATTAAATTTGGCATGAAAGGTATGATTTAAGATGCCATGGGTTGAGGGTATGTTTTGAAATAGAGGTTTGGAGCTCAAGTTCCGAGCTCTCTATTTCTGTGCAACCCGCCAGAGCGGAAATAATCCCGCTAGAGCGGGATGGTCCCGTTGTAGAGGGACAGTCACGAGTTAATACGGGGTAAAAACTCCAGAAATAGTTTTCTGCATAGAAACTGTTCTTAAGACATTAGGAGGCAACCCAAGACACTTTTGAACACTTTTCCACGTATACGCCAAAGGTAAGATTTATACTCCCTAAACTCATATTTTAATTTCTAGAACCCATAAACTATGGTGAGTGATCATTGGTGGAGGATTTTGACTTGTGGGTAATGGTGGAAATTAGTCCTAGGTGAGGTTTAGGATCATGGGTTGATCTAAGAGGAGAATTATACTATAATTCGAGTAAAGTAGACCATTATATTGATTCTTTGTATGTATTTACTATCTTTAGACCAAGAACAAGCTGAAAAAATCTGGAAGGGGAAAGCACCTGCACTTTAGAGTAGTTGAAGCTCAATTTGAGGTAGGTGATGGTTTGTTTCCCGTATGTATTTCATTTACTTTCTAAATTACTTCATTGTGTGCATATGTGTATATGAATAAGGAAGCATGCTATGAATTATGTGAAATGATCATTTATTGGCTTGACTTGTAATAAGCTTGTTCTTGGTGATATGATGTTGACAATTGATTGTAATTGTAGTTGATTTGTATGTTTGGATCAGGTGTCACATTCCGACACACATTTGGATCGAGTGTCATGTTCCGATACAAATCTTGGATTGGGTGTCACGTTCCATCACATAATAAGTGTTTGCACATCCCACGAGAGGACTCTTATGTGAAATTACATGATATTGGAATTGATGAATTATGATCTTGTTGAGTACTGATTAAAATGAAAATGGTTAAGTTATTCTATATATTTTTTCTTACTATGTGGGGTTTACTTGTCCATGATTCGCTTACTAACTAGCTGTGTGATCCTACCAGTACATTATTGATTTTTTATACTAATATTACACTTGCTATGTCTTTGTTGAGTATAAGGTATTTTCAGCCGGTTGAGGAGAGATATCGCTTAGAGAAGAGATAGTTGTTCGAGTTCCAGAGTGATCTATTTCTTTCAGGCTGCTATGGACTCTCCTTTATCCGGTCCTTTTTTCAGGACATAGAATTTCGGACACTATAGTTATATTTCTTTCGGGGTTGTGTCCCATTTCTAGACTTGTTACTTGTTTAGAGTTTTGGTATGATTGACTTTCAGTTCCTAGGATGATTTTCCACATGTTTGAGTTCGTTGACTAGATTTTTTGTTGAGTTTATGGAAGCTCAACCCTATTTTATATATTTAAGCTATTGTCGTATCTTTAAACTTATTATATCTTACAGTGCTGTTATTGTTGGGCTTTCATAATGGTTCTCTAGAAGGTTAGTATGGATGTTATTCATGGCGGGTTGGGTCATGACACTCACGAACCGGCGGTAATAACTGGAAAGTCCTATAAAATTCCTAACTTCGGTCACAAAGCTAGGACAACCCTAGTTCTTAATCGCTTCAATCTTTTATGGAGCTACCATTATCCCTTCTTTCAAAACAACATGCCCCAAAAAGGCAATCGAAGACAAACAAAATTCACACTTGCAGAATTTCACATATAGTTTTTGTTACCCTAAGACATCCAGAACAATGCGAAAATTGTCTGAATGTTCTTCCTCACTCTTCAAATATACCAAAATGTCATCTATAAACAAGATCATGAATGAATCTAGGAATGGCTTGAATACCCCATTTATCAAACTCACGAAGGCTTCAGGTGCATTGATTAGCTCAAATGACATCACCAAAAACTCATAATACCCGTATCTGGTTGTAAACGCTGTCTTAGGCACATCCTCTGGTCTAATCTTCAATTGATGGTACCTAGACCTGAGATTAATTTTTAAAAAGACTAATGCACCTTACAATTGATAAAAAAAGTCATTTATACGAGGCAATAGATACTTGTTTCGAATGTTGACCCTATTCAGTTGTTGGTAATCTGTGCACATTCTCATCCTACCGTCATTTTTCTTATACAAACAAGACTAGAGCACCCCACGGAGAAGCTCTAGGACCGATAAATCTCTCATCAAAGAGTTCTTGGATTTGAGCCTTAAGCTCTCTCAACTCTGCGGGAGCCATGCTATAAGGAGGAATAAAGATTGGGTGAGTTCCCAGCTCCAAGTCAATACAAAAATTTATATCTCTATCAGGAAGCATACCAGGAAAGTCCATAGGAAACACTTCTGGGAATTCACACACTATCGCAATAGACTCAATGGAGGGAGAGTCCACATCAACATTTCAAATATGTGCCAAATAAGCCACACAACCCCGCCATATTATTTTTTTAGCCAGGAGAAAGGATATGACCTTAGCTGATTTAGGCTTGCATACCCCTTTCCACTCTAACCTTTCCCCTTCCTTGGAATCTCTAGAGTCAGAGTCTTAGCATTACAGTTAATCTCACCATAATAGAGGCACAACCAAGTCATGCTTAAGATCACATCAAAACAGTTATGTCTAAAATCACTAAGTCAGCCCAAGTCTGGAACCCTATAAACATAACAAGATAAGCACGATAAACATGGGTGACTACAACAGACTCTCCAACAGGGGTAGAAACCTGGATGAGAACATCAAGTACCTCACATATCCCATAAAAACCCAAGACATACCTCAACGACACATATGTATATGTAGAACCCGGATAAAATAAAACAATATCCATTCGGTCACAAATAAAAATAGTACATGTGATCACTGCATCAGACTTTTCAGCCTCAGTCTTGCTTGAAAGGCATAAAACTGAGCCTTGTTATCCTGACGGGCCACCTTCCCGCCTAGTTGCACCGCTCCTCGACATGCACTACTATTACCTTGTCCTCCACGGCCTCTCGAATTTCCTCCTCGCCCACCTTGTGGATGTCCTCTACCATTTTCACTTTCATTCATGGATACCACTATCCTAGCTTGCTGGGGTGCTGAATCTGTCTCGCGAGGGTGGAGACACTCCCTTCTTATGTGTCCCGGCTCTCCACAGTTGAAATAGCCGCGCTCAAAGGAAAGCCTGCTACCAGTCATAAAAGAAGCTCTTTGGCCTTACTAGCCGAATGATGTTAGGAAGTATCTGAAAAACTACCCGTAGAAGCGGGAATTGCTAACTGAATTAGCCACCATTAATATAGTGAAGATGCATTTGGTGAGAGGGACAATATATGTGTTGTATCAGATAGGAACAAAAGCATAATGAAGAGTGTAAGTATTGTGTTTCCCAATATCCCTTAGTTTGCATGCATATCACATATATGGAAAATGTGTGTACTAACTATAGGAGGAGAAAAACTATATTAAGTGACCTCTTCTACTCGATGATCAAGGAATATCAAAAAGATGAATTCAAAAAATAAATGGCAAAAGTTGAAAAAATTGACCATAGGGTGAAAGAGTATTTGAAAAATGAGGGGTACGAAAAGTGGTCAAGGGTTCATCCAATTGTCAACAGGGGGAGAATGATGACTTATAACATCGCAGAATGTATCAATGGATGCCTTGTTGAAGCACAAGATTTGCCTATAATTGACTTTTTGGAAGAGACGGGAATGTTATTTGGTATTTAGAACTACAAAAATAGAGAAATAGCAACTTATACAACACAGACTTTGGGTAGGAAATTCGAAGATATACTAGTAGTAAATACAATAAAGTGTTTGATAATGAAGGTACGCATCAATTATTTAATAGAATGTATCAGCTTGATACATAGTTTTTAATTTTTTTGGTTTTGTATTCATATGTGTGGTAATTGTTTTTGCAGATTGTTGTTTCATCAGAATATCTAAATTTTGTTATGAATTAAGTAGAAGATACATTGTGTGTCTTGAAAGAAAAACATACAATTGTGACAAGTTTCAACTAGACGAGATACTATGTCCACACATAATTGTAGTGCTAAAGAGAAAGAACATTACAAACATGCACCACACTGCTCTGATTACTACAAGCTAAAGGCGGTTGCAAATACTTATAAATTGTCAATGGTTTCAATGCCAGATAAAAAAGATTGATCGATTTCGAAAGAAATTTTGGAGAAAGTCGTCTTGCCATCAAGATACAAAAGAATGTCAAGAAGATCAAAAAAGGAAGAAAAAAAACTCCAGTGAGAAGCTAAGTACGAGCACAAACTATTGTGGTCGTTGTGGCCATGAAGGCCACAATAGAAGGATTTGTAATTTCATTCCTAAAGAGAAATGATATTTTGATTTGCCAACATACATTCAATTTGGATCTAGTACTTATGTATCTGGGTTTTTTTAATAATAAAGTAGTTCTTTTTAAAAAAAATTCAGAAGACAAAGAGTTTCAACATTTTAGTGGTTATATTTGATACATAGTTCTATTTGGTAGATGCCCATGAACAGATGAATACTCTATGTATCAAAAAAATAATTGAATATTAGTAACTGATACATACATGGTTGATAATTATTTTTATTATAATTTATCTGATACTCAAGTAGTAAAAGTTATTAAATATCAGAATGATGTATCTTCCACAAAAGATGATACATAAATATTATTATGTAACTGGTATATTGAAAGGTTAGGCATCATGAATAAAACTGATATTAATTTAGACTTATTAGATACAATGCACCATAGATTCAAAGTGTTTATGATCTATATTTTTAGATTAATATATTGAAGATCTGTACATAAAATTGATACATATGAGGGATGTAACTAATACAAAGTCTTATGTTATGTATCATGATCAAAAACAATATTGATAGAAGTAAATAAAGTGAACAACAAAAAGTTATATTTAACAACAACTGCTAAATAGTTGCACAACAAACAATTAACATATTAGTTGTTTAAAAAAACCTTACAAATAGTACATAACCAAAAAAATGTTTACTGTTGGTGCCAAAATAAAAGTCTGCATTTTACTTCTACTAATTTCCAAAAAACTACTCGACGTCCACTGGTTCTTCTTGACTAGGAGAGATGAAATCTCTCTTAGTTTTTTTTTAGATCGATATTTTCACTAACATAGCCGTCCTTAGCCTTCAACAACCACAATTCCACAATAGAGAGGCATATCTTAAGCAGAAGTATTCAGCATGTAGTCCAGTAGTTGAAATAAAAATTTCATCATTAAGATATTCAACAAAAACAACCACGAAAACACCACAATCCCTGCAAAAAAAGTATTAACCAACTTTAAAAAAATAAAAATGGCATTTTAATGAATTAAATGTGCATAATTGTTAATACTCACAAGCTATCGCTACCTTGTTGTGCAATATCTTCAACATATTCAACTTCAAAAGGGTGATGTTCTTCAAGCATGTTATCGGTTGGTTTGTCCTTGTATGAATCAAATAATGACCAATCAGTACGTTCATTCTTCTAAAAAAATCACTATCCTGAAAGTATGTAGGTAGCATTACTACTATCTTTTGAATCTCTAGAAAAGGGTTTCTTCTTCTTGTTTGAAAAGATGAATCATACACGCATATCAACCTTTCTTTCAACACAACTACTGCCAGAACTCAATGAAAATCCCTATCACAGTTTACCTGAATGTATACTCATCTACCAAATGCCATGAAAAATCATCGGGAATTAAAAAACCTCTGATTATGTTCTTCACAGACCTCTCATGATAAACTACAATAGAGGCCCGTGCCATGTCTTCTTAAATAAAAATATCAGGAGGAATGTGATAGTATCGTGTGTGTGCAGATTCGATGTAAACTTTGAAGATATAGTTTGTTGTTGTGTATCGATACTGATTGACCAATTGGATCTTGGACTTCTTCTGAAGATAGTAAAATATTACATCGATGTGCTACACATTTTAAGAAAATATTAGTTATACAAACGGATACATAGTTAGTAAACAGAATAGAAACATTTGTATTAGATCCATAGTACTTATGCATCAGAAAGTGTATGTATCAAACAGTGTCTTGTACTATATCAAAAAATAATTACCTCATCATTTTAGCATTTGTTCGACTGTGACATGAGGTAGAACCAATTCTTATTTTGAGCAAATGCCACTACAAAGTCCATTTTTTCAAACTCGAATGAAGAGCATAGTTTCTCCTTACCCTTTATACTTGACCCAAAGTTTATTTGGTACGATGATTGTAAGATCTTAGAAGGAATCGTACTTCTTGAAAAAAGTATCTTCGCATTATCTAGAAACATAATGGGTTTGGATGGAAGAGTGGTAGGTAGTTGGCTATCATGTAGCAGACATTCAACTTGAGTTATTTGTTCATGATTAATGGCAGTCAATGGTGTGATCGATTATGGAAGTCCGTATATTAGAGCATCTACTACGTCTCGAGTTTCGGACGATATCGAGGTTGAAGTTGTGGAATCCTATTTTTTAAGAATGATAAAAATATTATGACTTTAGTATAATAACATGTACTAAATTTAATGGGTCAGATACAAGTGTGGAATATTATCGATAAATCGGGCTTGATTTTGTCTTTATCAATCTTTTCAATATGTTCTTTAACTTGATCAATATTATCAACAACCTCTCTTGCATCTTTCATGGCATAATTTGATTCTTCTGATGCATTATCCTAAGTTAAATGTATAATGTCAATACTAAACTTATTAATGTTTAATGTATCATAAGAATTGATCTGATACATTACCTTTAATGTATCAGAAGAAATAGGCACTTCAAAAGATTCTGCAGTATCTGATTCCATATGATATGCTGATACATCCTTCAATTCTTGTGGAATCTAAGATGGTTCTGCTTTGTACAAATATAATAATAACAATTACTTATGAAAATGACTATTAAAATAAAAAATAAATGATCCGATAGATGACCATGGAATGTATCAAGAGTTATAGATCATCAGAGATGTATTAAATACAAGAACTATGTAGCATCAGATTGGTCATAAAATTAGTTCTGATACATTACCTTTAATGTATCAACAGTAACCTCCTCTTCAAAGAATTCTGCAGCATCTAATTTCATGTGATGTTTTGATACATCCTCCATTTCTTGAATCGACTTGGATAATTCTGCTTTCTACAATTATAATAATAACAGTTACTTATAAAAATGACTATTAAAATGAAAATTAAGGATCTGATATATGACCATGAAATGTATCAAATAGTTTAAAAGTATATCAAAATAGAAAAGCAGAATTATCAAGAACTACATGATGTATTTACCTGAATATCTTCCTGGCCATGAGAATGGTCATGTGCTACGGGGGAATCAGATTAATTTGGATCATTGTGTTCGTCCAATACAATAGGTGGTTGTTGTTCTTCAATCACATTGAATGGTTGAACAAAATCATCTTATTGAATTGGAGATGATATGCCAGTCATATTGTGATCTATATTGGCAATGCCTTTTAAGAGATTGACATGATTTGAATCGATTTTATTCTCTAGTCGCTGAACTTTCGGTCAACCCTAATACAATAATATGAAAAATTAGAATGTATCAACTTATTAAAATTATATTGACTAACTTAAATCTTATACTAATAAGTTACATATTTCTTTAGAAACTTTTTTAAGGCTTTAAATTTCACTTAAGCAATTTGGTCTGATTGATCGAAAGATTCACCTCCTATCATTGACTTTGCCACAGATTTTAAAGTAGTGAAAATAGATTTTATTGATGGTTTTGGTGGTAGGACATCTTTGTTAGTCATTTCTACTAAAATGGATTTTTTACCATAGGCAGTCTTCATTCTTTTGGGACGTGGTCGAGAAGATGTATCAGCAATATGATTGGATCTTCTTAACAATTCTTGAGGTGATTTAGTTGAAAAGTCCTCAAAGATGGGGTGTTCTTGAGGTTCCGTTCGTTTGGCCTTGGCTGCTGATGTAGTAGCTTCAGTAGAAGGTTCACTGTCAGGGATGTCAAGTGATTCTAATTCATCTTGTATTGAGACAAGATTGGAGTATGTATAATGGGAAAAAAAATTAGAGTGAAAAGCATAAAAAACAAAAACAAGGATTAGTATGTATCATGATATCATGACAGAGACCTAATGTATCATGACAAGTTTGGAGCATGTATACTAAAAAACAATTAGAGTGAAAAGTAGAAAAAATAAAAACAAGGATCAGTATGTTTCATGAGTTCATGACAGAGATCTAATATATCATATTCAATACTATTGAATGTATGTATCATGAGTTCATGATAGATACCTAATGTATCAGATTCAAGAATAATGAATATATCATAAATGTTATGTATATTAAATTGGTGCAGAATTAAAAATTAAATAATCTTAAACTACAATTAATAAGCATCAGATGATATATACATTTGATATAAATATGAACAGGATTTTATGAAATATACCTCACTGAAAATGCTAGACATGAAGGTCTCATATTTGGGTTTGACGGCAATAATATGCCAATTAAAAATTTTGGGGATACGATTACCCACTCTTACAATAATTTCAAAAGGGACTCGAGATGCACATTCGTAAATTCATGCATTGAGAGCATATGGCATGCCGCCCAAATGATACATTTGTTTGGTAATAGTAAACTCCTGCTTCATGTCTTTCATCAATTTGGAAAATACTATTTGACTCCATGTTAATTGCTCATATATGCCATCCTCTATCATCCTAAAGTCATCAATAGAAATAGTTGAAACACCTAGTTGAGAAAAGACAAAAGTATGGATGAAGTAGAGAATGACCATCTGAACAACGTCTTTATTGGTTTTCCATTCTCCCATAAAAAAATGTTGAACGAAACGTCCTTTGTTTACCTCATTTTGTACACCAGAAAGATATTTAAACAACAATCTGCTTGGGGGTGCATTCAATTATCGAAATGTATTGACATTATCGGTATATCACAAATCGATAATAACAGAAAATTTCTTGATTGAAAAATGGAGTACGTTACCCTAAACGTGACGAATGTGCAATTCATCTGTATTTTTCTGCTCTATTTCGAGAAGTAAGAGACATTTGATGATTTGACCTTGAAAATTATACTATGTCATAACTTGGTTGTGACCAAATATGGTTTGCCTAAACAACTAGATATCTTCTTCACCTATTGATGATTTGAAATCATTAATAAAATTAACGGTATATATAGTGGCGAATCTCAAAGAGTGAGAAGGGATCTTTTTGATGACGTACTTCAGTCCCTATATTGACAGAACAAATGAACAAATACAACTTGTATTTGATACATTATATATCTGACTTTATGAAAACAAAACATAACATGATACATTAGAATAGATGATACAAAGTGAATTTATGTATCAAGTGCATGACCAATCAGTATACATATAGAGCTTATGTATATTGATATGAGACACTTTGTTTTGCCCTTATGTATAAAAAACAATAGAAAAAGCAGAAATTTATGTATCATAAACAACGCAAAATCAGAAAAATCTTATGTATTATGATTAGTACATGATGTATCATGGCCATTATAAAAAGCAGTAGACCTTATGTATCAGTAACATAATAACAAAACCCATATCGAAACCTTATGTATCAGTATACGAACTGTGTATCAACATTAAAAGATACAAAATAAGATAACTGATATATTCAACCTTATCAAAAATAGACTACATGTATCATTACGGACTTTAAGAATGATACATTGAAATGTATTCGAAAAATCGAGATTTAAAAATAGAAATAACAGAATACAGATTAGATGAACTCATATCTTTAGGAGATTAGAGCGTGTTGTAACACCTTCAATCTTTATCTCTGCTTCTTGGGATGCTTGTTGAACTGGAGATTTCGACTTCAATTTTGCACATAATTTATCCATAACCATGGGATCATTATGATGTTTGAATCTAATCGCGTGGTAACTTTTCCAAGATGAATTAGAACCCAATGAAACAAGAATTCGTTGATTTTGATTCAACTCTTTGAGACCAATACTAAAACATAGAGCAGAATCCATATGTATCAGTGAACAAAAGAGTAAAAACAACAAAAATTTATTATAGAAATAAATGAAAAATTGAAGGAGATGAAATTGAAGTGACATGACAGAGAAGGAAAAAATTGAATTACCTTAATTAGAAGCTTGAAATATAGTAAAACTTGGACTGAAAATTGAAAAAAAAACAAATTTTAGTTGTGGCTTGAAAATAGGCGTGAATTTAGGATAGTTGGGAAAACTGAAATGGAATGTATCGGTGAGTTGGAGAGAGAGTTTAAAAAAGAGAGATTTTTGAGATTTTTACAAATGGTAGAAAATAATAGTAAATATAGTTATATAAGGTGTATAGATAGGTAATTTTTACAATATATTATCTGGAGTCGTAGAAAATAAATACATACATTTTAGACAATTTTGGTGGAAGAAAAAAAAATAGATAACACCACTACGATGCTTCTCCTTCTCTCCCTTTCACCCACCACTGCTCACCCTTTTTCCATTTTCGGCAAACCAACCGCCACAAGCCACTGAAAAAAACCTCACTGTTTTTCAACGAATAATAGCTTCATTCAGTAACCATACCCACATATCAACCAAACTGTTATACCCCGCACTTTTGGTACCTGAGAACATTTATTTAGCTTCTCTAAAGCTACAATGTGATCCATGTCATCCATGACGCTATCAAATTATTCTAAGGAAGGGAGAAGGAGTTGGAGGCCAAGTAGTGAATCGTGGTAATCGACCTACTTGCGCAAGCTACCGACTTGGATGTTTTACATAATTAAGCTACTTGAGTATATGTCGAGCTTAAGTATCAAGTAGCGAGGATTACATAGATTCTTAAAGTAAAACAAGATTACGAACCTATGAAAATGGGCAAGTAGGTGATGCACCTACTTAGAGTAAGTAGGTGACGCACCTGCTAGGGTGGACCCCCCACCCGCCACGTGGCAGCACCTGAGTGGGTGCATGGGGTGAGGTAGACACCTAAGGGCTGGACACGTGTCACCCTTAGGGGCTTCCACATGTCACCCTCTAAGGAAGGATATATATACATGTGTTGATGACTAAGGGTCTTATTTTCATCTTTAACTTAGCCAAAAATTGAGAGAGAAACCTTGAGAGAAAGAAAAGGGAGCTACGGCTAGGGTTCCTCCAAGGTAAGTCCTCGAATTTTACTCCATAAATTAATTATCTAAGGTATTCTTCGATTAAGTAACGATGTTTAATAACGTAAATTAATAGTTGGAGCAGCAAGGAGGTTCAACGTGAACCTATAACTTTCGGCAAGTTTCGGAAGCTCATTTGTTAAGGTATGGCTTGATTCCCTTTTCACATGTTTGAGTAAGGGTTTAGACATGTTATGTATGTGTAAATATGGACTGGAACCATAAAATTATGCACGTTACTATTGAAGGGTGTTGAAAATTGTGTAGGGGTTGTTTTGAAGTTATTCTAGCGAATTAAAGTTTGGTTAGTGTTGTCATTATTGTGATGTTGTATTTGATGGTGATTTGTACATGTTGAAGGGCTGAAAATGTAGCTACGGATGAGTATAGGTGTTGTTGGTCCCAGCCACGTTATGCTTCTTTCCGTGTGGTTATGATTTTATGAAATAAAGATTGAAAACTGTATTTTGGTGTCGTGGTTTTGAGCGGGCTGTTTGGAACTTTTTTTGAATAATATTGAAGTAGTTTTATTGTATATGGATGGTGGTTATGTTTGTTGGTATGGTTGCGTTAATTGGAGGTTAAATGGAAGTTCGGATTGGGCAAGTTATATAGGGGACATGCTGCCCGATTTCTGTTAACTTCCTAACTAACTAATAGATTAGTCGAGAAAGACGAATGAGGAAATTATTCCTTTGGATAATTGGTTGTAGATTTAGAAGCTAGAAAGTCGAAGGTTATTAATATTAGTATTACTTTCGTGTTAAATAGGTTAAAAGGGCGACGAAGCAAGCTTGGTTACAATTGATCCGTAAAAGGTATGTAAAGCTATCCCTTCCTTCTTTTGGCATATCTTTGACATAAGTGATGAATGATATGAGCTTGAGGGTAATTCTATTCATAAATGCTGAGTGTAATTCACGATCCTTATTTACTTCTTGATGTTAGAACTCTTACAATATTTGAGCTATTACCTCTCAAGTCTTTTATACGTTGAAAAATAATCAATATGTAAAGCTTATCCCTTCTTTTCTTTTGGCATGCCTTAGATATAAGTACTGTGTGATATAAAATTTTGGGCTAATTCCATTCATAGGTTTTGGACATGATCCATGACTCTTATTCATGTCTGAATGTGAAAACTCTTAAAGTAGTTGAGTTACTACCCTCGAGTCTTCAATATGTTGAATAATAATGGGATGTATAAGCTCCTATCCCTAAAGACTCTATGATGACAAATACCTTTGATTCCATAAGCTGTTTGGCATTATTATGTCTATGGTTCCTGAGGCTCCGTTTGATATGATCCCTAGTGACATCTAGAGGGTACTTCAAATAATTACTACCCTGATCTTCAAGTGATGGTTCACTTGATTACTTCATTGAGTCTCAAATGATGATTTAAATTGTGTATGGTTACTCACTACTTTGCTCGTGTATATTGTAACACATCTTTCACCGAGTCCCATGCCGGATATGTTATCGTGCTTAGTTTTCCTGCATTGTTCACTGAGTCCCTCACTAGAGGGCCGGGTATGATATAGGTGTATATAGATCGGGCCGTACGTTCCTCGGTATTATTTTACTATATAAGAATTGGATCGTTTCCTCGGCATTATTATGTGTATATAGGGATTGGGTCGTACGTTCTTCGGTATTATTATATATATATAGAAATCGGGCCGTACGTTCCTCGGCATATATGTATATGATGATATGATGACATGATGATGGCGCCAGGCCCCAAGATGGGTCCTATATGAATCACCGAGTCCATAAAGGGTCGTAAATGATATATGATATGAGCATGCATGATTTTACTTCATAAAGCAGTGATTTCTTGAGAATCATACTTGTCTCCTGAACCTCTATTTCAGATGTGATCTTATTTATGATATGTTATGCTTTATATACTCAGTACATATGTCGTACTGACTCTTTCTCTTCGAGGGAGGCTGCATTTCATGCCCGCAGGTACAGACACGCATTTTGGGGATCCGCCAGCTTAGGATTTCCACTCAACAATGTTGGAAAAGCTCCATTGTACCAGAGCCTAAACTGTTGGTATTGTACTGTTGATGTATATGTTCATTGATTCAGGGGTACGGCGGGGGCCCTTTCCCGCCATATGTTACCGTTGACATTCTTAGAGGTCTGTAGACATATGTGTATGTGGGTTGTATGTAAGTTTTGTTCAGCTGTGTCTACATGATGTGTTATAAATGTTAATATGCTATGGCAGCCTTGTCGGCTTGCATGCCCTTTCATGATATGACTAGTGTAACTCCTCAGGAGACAAATGAAAGAGGCTATATGTATATGAAGACATTATCACCCATTGGGGTTCTTATATATGGTTCTTATGTATAGTACCCCATTGTTTATAGTTCGACTTGACTACAAATGATAGATATGTATACGAGGGTTTGGGTCGGACTCCAATCACGACCTATGGGGTTGGGTCGTGACACAAACATCACCCATTTCTCTTCTGAAACTAGCAAACCAAACCCTCCACTAAATAGACCACCACCCAAAAACCTCACTGCTTGAGGCCTCTCAGTGAACCAAATCGAAATCACCAAAACAACAACTACCAGCAACTCCACATACCAACGAACGAAGTGAACACAACAAGAAATCAATGAGCAACCATTGTTGCAAACAATAAGCTTGAAGCTCTCAACAAGCTCAAGCTCCTTAGAGATTGCTAGATAATCCATAGCTTGTAAACTATGACAATATTTGAATATATTCTAAATTAGTTCATAACTAACAATACTTAATATAAATAAAAATATCTTCAAAAGTAGAGAAAATATAAAATTTGTAGGAACAATTTTTCAAATAAACATAAACACATGACCAACGAAAGAAATAGCATGAACGAGAAGCCATGACATCATGATGGTGGTGGTTGGCTTCGTTGATCAGAGCTCCGACAGCTTACTAAAAAATATTGAACAGTAAAAAATATTAATAAAAGAATTCAAAATAAACATATGAAGATAATTTCATAAATCACAAGAGTGATTAGTGTTACAAAGAAAAAAAGCTTTTTACTTAAATGTACTATCCACAAGGGCCGGGTCAGGAGTCGGAAGTCGGGGTAGGGTCTCGTGTCAGATATCAGGATTGGGTGGAATCAGATCCCGATTTGAAAGTTGAGTGCAGAATCGGATCTCAGATCGAAAGTCGGTCTCGATTTGGGATTTATATTAGGTCCTAAGTTGAGAGTCGGTGTCAATAATTGGGTCTTGAATTAGTGTCGGGTGTCAAGTGTCGAGGTAGGATGTTGGGTTGAGTTTCAAGTTGGGTTCAGGGTCAAATGTCGGGATCATATTTCGAGTCGGAAGTCGGATCTCGGGTCGAGTCCTGGGATGAGTGTTGGGTCGAGTCTTGCGGGATTAAATCTTGGTTTGAAAGTTGATTCCTGATTCGGGGGTCGAGATGGGATTTCAGATTAGTCATCAGGGTTCTTTTTTATATGATAATTGATAGCGAGTAATATGCAAAACACGTTCATAGAGACTAGTTATTATAAAAACATGAATATAAATGTTAGTTGACCAAAATACCCTTCAAATGTTGAACGACCTTTATACCCTTCATAATTATTTATTAAATAAGGATAAAACTGTATCACCCAGATATATTGTCGAGAGTTCCTTCAATATATATACTTTGATTTTAGACAATTTTAGTGGAAGAAGGGTAGTTCAAAATTCACTAATTTTTAAATTTAAAATTGCCAAATTTTTAGGAGAATGATTAGATTTGTAGACCTACAAGTAGGGGTGGGCATGGTACGGTATTAAAAAGTTCGGTTCGGTAATTTTGGTTTACGGTTTTTAAAAATACTATATCATTACCATACCAACTTAATTCAGTATGATTCGGTATTTTACGGTACGGTAAATCGGTTACCATAGTTTGATCAACTTCAAGTCTTCAACTTACATATATTCGTATAATAAACAATTATGATTTTGACTTTTCAAGAAAAAACTCAATTATATCATAGTAATACCTTCTACCTGAGAAAAATATTTAAAATAAAGTACAAATAATTCTCTTTGTTAAACAATCACCCAAAAAGAACATTTAAATAAAGATAGAGTAATCAAAATTTCAACATCTAATTAATTAGTTACTATTTTATATATTTGCTAGTATTATATAGTTACATATATATGAATTTTATGTAATTATATACTTCGGTATGGTATTCGGTATTTTGATATTTTTTTTATAAATACCATACCGAATACCAAACTTGTTAAAAATGCATACCAAATATCATAAAACCCAAACCACGATATTAAAAATTTTGATTTCGATATGGTATTCGGTATCTACCATACCATGCCCATCCTTGCCTACAAGTTCTAGGAGAATTATCAAATTTGTCATCCTTGCCTACAAGTTCTAGGAGAATTATCAAATTTGTAGCCTTATTTTTTTGTCCCTTACGTGTTTCAATTTTTCTTTTCCTACAAGTTTTAAATTCTTTATAAGTAATTATACGAATTAGAAATGAAAAAGAATTATGTTTATCCATTTAATCTGTAGGTTACAAGGTAATTACATAGATGAATTCTATACCCATAAGCATCTAATCAATTGCATATCACGTGTTGTTAGACTAATTTAAAGTCCTTTCTAAATAAGTAATGTTATTAATTGATATTTGGTAAAGGGCCTAAAATGCTTTTGAACTTTTGGAAATGGTATAAAAATGTCTCTCATCCATCTATTGGGCCTAAAATGCACATGACATCTACCTTTAGGTCCAAAAACAATTTTTTCTTTAACGGAAAAGGGCATGAGGGGCATTTTTGTACAATTTTCAATAGTTCGAGAACATTTCAGGCCCTTTTCTATAATTAAAATTCTGTTAAATAAATTTTGATTTATAATTAATTTTAAATAATTAAATTATAACGAATAGATGACCGCCAAGTGCTTAAAAAATATTCAAAGTATTTAATTAAAATAACGTTAAATAAATTTTAATTTATAATTAATTTTAAATAATTAAATTGTGACTAATAGATGGCCGCCACGTGTTTAAAAAATTATTCAAATTATTTAATTAAAATTATGTTAACGAAAAGGTCATTTTTGGACCTAAATGTGGATGACAAGGGCATTTTATATCCAATAGATGGATGAAGGCATTTTTGTAATATTTTCAATAGTTCGAGAGCATTTTAGGCTATTTTTCGAATATCAATTAAATAATTTGAATAATTTTTTTAAACATATGTCGATCATCTATTGGTTACAATTTAATTATTTAAAATTAATTATAAATTAAAATTTATATAAAAGAATTTTAATTAAATAATTTGAATATTTTTATTAAACATGTGGCAGCCATCTATTAGTTACAATTTAATTATTTAAAATTAATTATAAATCAAAATTTATTTAACAGAATTTTAATTATGGAAAAGGGCCTAAAATGCCCTTGAACTATTGAAAATATTATAAAAATGCCCCTCATGCCCTTTTTCCGTTAAAAAAATGTCATTTTTTGACCTAATGGTGGATATGAAGGGCATTTTAGGCCCAATAGATGGATGGGGACATTTTTATACCATTTTCAATAGTTCAAGGGCATTTTATAATATGTGATTGTGGAATTACGGCTTCTACCAGTGCTTTGTCTCATAATAATAAATTCATTTTGTAGATGCCTTCATTAATGAATTTTGTGTTCAATTCACAATGTTATTATAAAAGCATCAATCTTAGAACTTTAAATATCGATAATGAAAAACTTAAATTCTACGAATAATGTCCAACGTAAAATTCAAGAGATTGAAGATCTACGTGCGATTAGTATTGTGCAACGCACATTTGTAGAAACTAGCATCTCTAAATGTTGTGCTTGACCTATATAAATGGTATTATTTTCTATATGCCCAATATAATTTTTTGACAGATGTTCAAATGTCTATCCTTGGGTTAATGTAGCTAAGCCACTGGTTTATCCTGAAGCAGCAACAATGACACATTCAAGATTTTTTTTCACTAATCAAGTCTAGTGTACGTGGTTTGCATGTGTGTATCATGTCAATCAATAAAACTACATATACGAAGAAGAAAATTATTAAAATATAGCAATTGACGTTTGTTAACACCCAATTTTGTCTTTCCTTTCTTTTAATTCATTTCCTCGAGATTTTTTGGATTATTAATAAGTCGAATACTTTATATTTCACTATTATTTTCATTTATTACTATTGTTATCGTAATTATCTATTAGATACTATTAATATTAGAGAGAAGTATTGAATACACCCTTAAACTTAGCGCAAATTATTAGTTTCATCCTTGAACTATTAATAGCCTAAAAACACCCCTGTAGTTGACTAACTGAACTCAAATACATCCCCAATCTCGTCACATGGGTGAATACACCCCTATGTTCTCGTCAAGTTTAAGGGTGTTTTCAACACACATCTCTCAACTTTTTATTAAGAGTATCACGCTTCTACAAGAGTTTGAGACTACTTACAATACCATGTAGCGGATTGGGGGTGTATTAAGTTCAGTTAATCAAGTAGAGAGATGTTTTTAAGGCTATCAATAGTGTCAGGACGAAACTACTAATTTGCGCCAAATTAAAAGGTGTTTCCAATACATCTCTCTCTTATTATTATTACTACTCTAAACTTTATTTTTTTAATTATTATTATTTTCACCATTTTAAAATTATATTTTTATTATCAACATAACTACTATTATTTTATTATCGTCTTCTTTAAAATTGATTGACGTTACTTTATTTCAAGTTTTTTACCTACTAACTTTTTACAGAATTATTAAATTTCATTTCATAATATATGTTTTACTAATTATTAAATTAGAAGGCTAAAGAAATTACAAGAAACGGGGAAAATACACTTCTATATTCTCGCTAAGTTTAAGGGTGTTTTGAACACTTCTCTCAGTTTTTTATTAATAACCTCACGCTTCTACAAGAGTTTGAGACCACTTGCTATACCATGTGGCAAATCGGAGGCGTATTTAAGTTAAGTTAATCAATTAGAGAGGTGTTTTTAAGACTATCAATAGATCGAGGACGAAACTAATAATTTGTGTCAAATTCAAAGATGTTTTCAATACTTCTCTCTAATTATTATTACTCTAAACCTTATTATTTTTATATTTATCATTATTTTATTATCATTTTCACTATTTTAAAATTACATTTTTATCATCAACATAACTACTATTATTTTATTATTGTCTTCTTTAAAATTTATTGACATTTCTTTATTTCAAGTTTCTTACCTACTAACCTTTTACTGAATTATTAAATTTCATTTCATAATATATCTTTTACTAATTATTAAATGGAAAAAATGCTTGGATGAGTACTTTTTAATAAATAATTATTAATTTTAACAATACTTTTTATTTATTACCATATATAGCAATACATAGCAACACTATGATAAATATGTTATGTATTAAAAATGAATTATGCATGCAATATAAATGTATTATAAGTATTTTTAAATATATTATGCTTGTTTGGTAAGAAATTGACACAATGTATTATAAGTGTATTAAAGTGTGTGATAAATGTATTATTCATTAATAAAACTTGTATTATATGTGTTTTATAAATTATTTTCGATAATATATATTAAAATGTATTATAAATATATTATAAGTGTACAGTGAAAAAAATGTTATTACTATAAACGGTAAATATTTTTCTTAATATAACACAAGGGAAGGGGAAAAATCAATTCAAGACTAGCTCATTTTTATCTTAAAATCTATCTAAATTAAGTCCAAAACACAGCCCAACTTAGGTGTTTCTATCTCTATCCTGAAGAGAAAATGACATAAATGGTCCTTAAACTATTGAAACAGGTCTAAAATATTTCATAAATTATACATTTATCGAACTTAGTCCTTTAACTATTTGAAACGTTATTAAGCTTGGTCTTTTAACTATACACTTACTGTTTTTAGGACTAAAAATAGTAAGTGTATAGTTGTCACAATCCAAACCGGGCACCCACACTACCCTCTTGTGGGAGAATCAAAACAACACCACAAACTAGCATCCTAACATAAAAGTAAGCATAAAAAGATGTGGCAACAATTTTTATATAAGTTTTTAAGTTGAGTCCCCAAAAACTCAGAAATTAGTTTCAATTCAAGCATAAATAGTCAAACAAAACATGCGGAAGTTAACCCCCTATAACCTGAAAGTCATTGTACCAAAACTTGTCTAAGGAAGAAGTCTAAGAATAAGGGGATGCAACCCCCAAATCAATAATGTAAAGGAAATAAGTCTGAAAGGACCATGTCCGAAGAGAATGGATTTAGATCCTAGAAGAACTGTGGTAGCCTGAAAGAACTGGCTCACCCTTGAATCTTGTGTAGTTAGCCGTCTTCTAACTGAGGTCTGCTAGCAGCCGCATGAAGATGCCATGTACTCAATAAGAAAAGAGCAAGTGCAATATCAGTACACATAATCAATAGTGTATGACACGAACCTGACCTATCGTGATTGACACCCATACTAACCCTCTAATGGGAGAACTAATACTACACCCAAAACTCAATCATATTTAAAGAGACAAAGCATTTAAAGTAGCGAAAGCAGGTTTAAATAATAAAATAAAAATTGAGCTCCCATAAACTTAGGAAGTCTAATCAATCAACCCAAAACATGCGAAAATTTAACACCTAGGATTTGTAAGTACCAACAAGTCTAAGAATGGGGATGAAACCCCGATATCAAACATAATAAACAGAGTATAAGATCCTGAAGGAAGGACCGATAGAAAGAATAGCTCATGGTATCTAGAAAGAATTGGTTCACCCTTGAACTCTGACAAATCAACGCAATAGCCGCCTAAAGATGTCCAGTACTCAATATGGAAAGAGCAAGTATAGTATCAGTACACAAAATAATGGTAACACTCGATCCAAATACATGTTGAAACGTAATACTCGATCCAAATACGTATCGGAACATAATACTTGATTCAGTTATGTGTCGGAACGTGACACTCAGTCTAAGTATACACTATCAATCACAAATACAGTGAATAGTTCAACAGTCCCAACTACAAAGAACAGGTTCATTACAAGTCATAGACAATAAAACAGTCATTCCACATGGTTCATTTCATCCTTCCCTACTCACACACATATATGCATACAATGAAGCAACTATCAAGTATCATGCACATATAACACATACGGAAAGACAAAATCATCACCTATCTTGGAAATAAGCCTCAACACTCTTAAGACACTCGAGCCTTCCCTTTCCAGAGTCTTTCATCTTGTTCTTTGTCTAAAACAAGTAATTAATGCAAATGATCAATAAATGAGGCCCAATTTATCCGGATTATATCAAAATACTAACTGTTGGCCAATTGCATGATCCTAACACCCATATAGGGCTCTTTCCACCATTAAAATTAAAGCAAAATCCTCCCCCAAGGATTGCTAGCATAGATTTTATGTTCTAAGAATCAAAATATGGATTAGGAAAGTAATTAACTTACCTTTGGCAGGAGAAATCGGAAAAAATGATAAGAAATTTTCCTAGGTCGCCCCTTAGCTCTCAAGAATGGGTTTGTGCAAAAAAAATATTTTTAGAGCTTTTCCCATTTAAGTCCTCTGTGGCCCTATCCCACCACAATGACCCTGCACCAGCGGGATTAATCCTGCCACAAAGGCTTGCACGGATATAGAGAGCTCGGAAATTGAGTTCCAAGCTCCCATTTCACAACACACCCTCCAACCTTAGCATTTTAAAATTACTTTTTCATGTCAAGATCGATTCTGTGAGTTCTACTCACTCGAATTCGATTCCATTAAACCATACAGGCTCCATATCATCTTGGCTATCAATTTAAACAATCAAACTGAAAATTAAATTCCCTATCCATTATCGAATTACCCTAGACTTCACCTGACTCTTATTTTTTCCAAGTCTAGCCTAGGCTCAATAATTTCAAGTCTCACAAAAAAGTTTTCTGGCTCGATTTTCTTCTCCATTGAATTATCTATAAAGACGAGGATAAGTCTTTACAATATACTGATAGGATCACGTGACCAACCCAGTCAGCGAAACATATGCAAAAAACTATAATGCAGTAAACACATTACCAATTAACAAGTTCATAAGCATGATTCAACTTACAATAGTAAATCTCAAACAACAACCAATGATAGTCCTCTCATGGGACCCACACCCAAACAATAGTTGTATCGGAATGTGACATCTGATCCTTATATGTGTATGTGTTGGCACAGATATCCGATCCCTATATATATAATAACCACAACCAAAATCACAATCACAATCCACAATAAATATTTCACATATTTGTATAATCAAGTAGTAGGTTCATCGCATGTAATTGATCTCAGAATTCATTTCATTAAGTTTATTACATCTTTTCTAGTCTCGCACATACAGGCAATACTATCAATTACAGTAACAAGCACATTAGCACAAACAAAAATGTAAAACATCACCTATCTCAATACCAAGCATTGAAAACTCTAAACAAGTGGAGCTTTCCCTTTTCGAAGTCTTTTGGCTTGTTCTTAGTCTATAATTACACAAAAATGCACAAATCAATGAACTATTGGCTTACAATATCCGAGTTAAATCAAAATCCTAATCATTAGCCACTTTCATGATCATCTCTCCTCTCCCCCACCCAACTAGGACTTTTTCCACCATTAAATTCAGGTCAAGAACCCTCCTTAAGGTATTTACCACAAATTCTAGATCCTAAGAATTCAAAAACAAGATAGGGGAGTGATTAACTTACCTTTCGCACGAAATTCGGTAAAAAACTGAAGGAATATCGTCCCAGGTCACTTCTGATCTCTCAAGAACGAAGTGGAAGGAATAAAATCACTTTTGAAACTTTTACCCGTTTAAATTCGTGATTATCCTGCCATGGCGCCACTTACCCCGTCATAGCGGAAATAATCCCATCGTGGCAGGTTGCACGAAAACAGA
The DNA here is from genome assembly GCF_947179165.1 of Solanum dulcamara. Classification (NCBI taxonomy): domain Eukaryota; kingdom Viridiplantae; phylum Streptophyta; class Magnoliopsida; order Solanales; family Solanaceae; genus Solanum; species Solanum dulcamara. Next base: position 39,865,718 of record NC_077247.1, read on the forward strand.
AGCTCAAAATTTATGTCCCAAGCTCTCATTTTGCAACATGTCCTCAGATTACGACGTTCTAATTTTTACTCTTCACGTCAAGATCAATTACTGGAGTTCTATCATCCGAATTCGATTCCATAAAGGTGTACGGGTTTCGTGTCTTGGCTATGGATAATATTTTGTTGACATAAATTCATCATCCATCCATTGCCGGATTGCCCAAGTTCACCTGACTCAAATTCCGTCCAAGTCTGGTCTAGGCTCAAGTTTTCCAAGTTACTATTCAGAAGTTTTCTGGCCCAATTTCCTTCCCCATTGGCTTATCAATAACGACAGGAACAAATCGTTACAATAGCGAAGAGACCAAGCTTGATAACGTTTTAAATAGTTACAGAACTAAATTCGATAAATGTATAGTTTAGGAAATACTATATATCTACTTCAACAGTACAGTACCATTTTCTCCCATCCTCAACAACCTTCTTCACCCATCTTCTTCCCTTTTCCAGTTTTGATATATAAAAAAAAAGGTTCACACTTCTCTGTTTCATAGTAAAGTTGTCTTGCCATTTTTGTGGAAAATACCAACGTGCCTCTCTTGTCTGAAGCAAAAATTGTTTTCTTTCCAAGAAGATCATTTTAACATTCAAGAATCAATAGTAGCTGATCAAAATCTCACCTATTTCAAGATACGATTTTCTTATAGAATCAAAAAAGTCTGACTAATCTGACATTTGCAACAATTCTATTTGACCAAGATGCAAAATCCAAATCAAAAACTCCCGCTCAAAATCACTAAACCGTACCATTATTCTGTTGTTTTGTTAGAAAAACATTATTATTATTTTTGTCTTTTGTTATGATTATAATGTATTGCTAATACATTTTGGGTACTGATGTGAGTGATAATCTCTCCCTAAGTCATTAAGATCCGTTGTGACATGATAATCTCTCCCTAAGTCGTTAGAGATATATCTATGGAGCATATTTGGTGTAAATTAGTTTGTGCAAATCTTACTTGCTATTCCAATTATGTGAAATATCTAGTTTGTTGGGTAGTATTTATTGACAAGTTTTAAAGATTTCTAATTGTCAATATAAAAATCATTTCAATTCGGTATATTTCAACAATGAAGGACTTCCTTGTTACAAGCATGTTTTTATCTTATTATCTAGCTATCATTTTTTTACATACCCATTTAATATATTTTTTTTAAGTAATTGTATTTCTTTTCAAAAAAATTAACGGGCTTTAAGTTCGATCGGTTAATCATTTTTAATAGATTTTAAAGGATACCCAACCACTTTCCTTTAGGATTAATTGAATTCTTACCTGGAATCTAATTGGTTAGATATACCTTAAAATGGAGTTTAACTTTAATCAATTTTAGGTGTCCTAATTCAATGTAAATAATTAGATGACGACTCCTTTAGTTAGTTAATTAATTTAGGAATAACCAATATGTTGTACACTAGTTTGATCCCGTTAAAATGGAGTATAACAACGTTAAATAAATGTTATATCTATTAAAATGATATAAATAAATATTGTTTCTGAAATATGTTATTTCTCTATTATAAAGTCCTGTAATGAAGGACAAAAAGTTTAATCAATATTTAAGAAACTTGATACTTTTTAAAGTAATATAGATAGATAGATAAGTGTTTAATAGGAACAACTAAGGAGTACTCATAAGGAATCAAAAACGAACAAATTGATGAAAAAACATGATACTTTTTGTTTGAGTTGGTTTTGATTTTGAAATTTGATTTGGTCATGATTTTAAGCAAAAGCAAACGAAATATAGGTTACTTTTTTTCTTGGTCCGTAATATAGGAGTTTGACACAACAACTAACACAGTGAACCAATAAAATAGGATGATAATCGAAATACAGTAAATAACTGACGATGTGATATATCATTAGTAAGAACTACAATAATACAAGGTGATAAGTACAAAAAGCCAAATACTATAAGGAAAGGCTAGTAATACGACAACCCTTAACTACCTACTAACATTTTACCCTTATTCGTGACCTACATATCTTCAGTAAGCTAAAGATGTGTTATATCATGTTTAATCACCTCTCCTCAATACTCTTTATTTTAATTGTTGACACCCAATTTTGGCCCTCCACAACGCAAATTAGTTATCGAGTTTCTATAAATTTTGAATATTTTTTAAATAATTAGCTTTTATAAAAATAAAGATATTTTCATTTTATTCTTAACTATTTTTATCTTTTTATAAATTTTAGTATAATGAAGGGGAGTTTTGGAGTAACTGGTAAAGTTGCTATCATGTGACCAGGAGGTCACGAGTTCAAGCCTTGAAAACAGCCTCTGGCAGAAATGCAAGGTAAGGCTGCGTACAATAGACCCTTGTGGTCAGGCCCTTCCCCGGACCCTGCGCATAGCGGGAGCCTTAGTGCACCGGGCTGCCCTTTATAAATTTTAGTATAATATACATATTTCTATATATGTAAGAAATATATATAGAAATGCAAGGTAAGACTGCGTACAATAGACCCTTGTAGTCAGGCCCTTCCCCGGACCCCGCGCATAGCGGGATCTTTAGTGCATCGGATGGCCTTTTTATACATATTTCTATATAACTATATCTTTGATTACTATTTATGTGGTCAATCGAAAATCATTTCAAAAAGATTTTATTTTTAACTAAATACAATGTTAGTTAGATTAGTTTAATTATAGTTTGTATTTTTGAAATTTTTAGTTTTTTCTAAAAAAATAAATAAATCTCATTCTCCTACATCAAAAATTCATGAAAAATTTGATGTTTTTGGAGCCTATATAAAGGCTCATATTCTCGTTAAAAAGAGGTAAGAAGTGGGAGGTTCTTTAGCCACCCCAAAGTTAGAAATTTTTTTAACTTGACTAGGATTTTGGACTCTTGTCCCTAGCCTAAAAGTTGTGAAAGTTTCTAGCTTTCAATCTATATTTTTCTACGAGAAAAATAAGAGATTGAAGTCTAAATTTAGGCTAACAAACGGAGTTCTTATAACGTCGAACCCACGAAGGTTCGAGTCAAAATTTTTAATTTTTCTTTTTATGGATTGGAGTTTCGTCAAGCTCTTGGGTGTTGGTGAAGTCGTCTTCCGCTCGTCGTCTTCAGTCTCGCTAACCGAAAAGAGGTCAAATCTTTTCTCACCTTTATTTTATTTAATTATTTCATGTTTTATATTTAGTTGATTCGTAGTCTTTTTTTAGCATGTATTAAGAATAGTTAGATTAATGATATAAATTTCTTATAGTTAGCATGTGTTAGGATTAATTAGCTAGCATGTGTTAGAATTATTTCATAAAAACATTTAGTTTTGTTCATTAACAGGTCCGAGTCAAATAGCAATAATTCGAATTTTTCAAGTAGTTTTCTTTGACAATATAGATTTTCATGTTTTCAATTTCTTCTCTTAACATGATTTAGATAATAAAAATATGCTTAAGTTATTATTTAGTTAGAACTTTAATGGCCTAATTGATTTAATTCTTTTTTTAAAGTTTGAGTTAGTATAACGTATATATTAATTCCGTGTCTTTTAGTTACTTGAATATATTTCTTCTTTCCTTTTCTTTGTCTACATATAATATATATTGTTAGTCACCTCTAGGATATTCATCAATTTGATACCTTAACATAACATGATATATTTCTTGGTTTAGCTTAAAATGAGTAGATGCTTATGTAATTTTATTTTGGTGCATTTGATATCGATTCGAGTCCATTTTTGGACTCCATCCTTGCATATTGTTGAGTTTTGAGTATTCCATCATTTTGCTCAAATTGCTGAAAAGCTGATACATGGAAAGGAAGCTAATATTCATGGTTTGAATATTGATGTTGGACTGTATATACGGAATACAGGTGTAAAACAGTATCGTATACACTGATATATAGTATCTATACAGTCTGATATGCAAGAAAACAATATTGTATACACTAATATATAGTATATATACAGTCTGATATATAGTGATATACAATAGATACAGGGAACAAACAGGTGATATATAGTTTGATATACAGAAATAATATTATATACACTGTATAGAGTGTATTATACAGTCCGATATACAGTGTATATACAACTGCGATATAGAGTGGAATTGTGCTTAAGGCCCAAAACACAGATGACCCAATCGCTTAGTGCAGGCGCACAGAAACTAAGTGTCAGACCATATTTTCATGTGTTATTTATTATTTATTTATATTAATTAATAATTTATTCGCTTATGTTACTTATGCTTGCTTAGATATTAATTTTAATTTGTTTTAACTTAATTATATTCACCTAAAGATAAATCAATTCATGTTAATTTACTCTTTAAATGATTTTTGTATCTTTACTTACTCATTTGATAAACTTTTACTTTTTTATATACATGTATATTATTTTCAATGTTTAAGTTTGATCATTTTTTCTAAAAAATAATTTTAAAGTCTTCGTTTCCTTTTAAATTAATATTTTCAAAAGTTAGTCAAATAATTTTTCAAATCGTCGGATAACCGCGCGTTAGCGGCCACTTTGAATGCTTAACATCTTCTCAAAGTGGAAATAAGAATCTCATACCTTTTTCTCTGAATTTTTAAGAGTTAAATCTATTAGAGTCTTTTAAATTAAGTTTTCTTAATTTCTTTAAAAAATTAAGTAGCGATTCTTTTTTTCTAAAATTGATTTTTTCTTTATAAAATTGAAATTAATTTTGAACAGTCTTTTTCTGACAAAACATTAATAAGCCAACGAATCTATTTCATATTAAAAACAACTTGTCTTTGAATTTTTTAATTATTCATCATTGGGAGGCATACCTCCTACTGAAAAGCTTTTCGTGGGAGGGGATTTCAATGGGCACATTGGGTCTATTTCGGGAGGGTATGATGATGTGCATGGAGGCTTTGGCTTCGGGGATAGAAATGGAGGAGGAGTTTCACTTTTGGATTTCGCAAGAGCTTTTGGGTTGGTGATAGGCAATTCGAGTTTCCCAAAGAAGGAGGACCACTTGGTAACCTTCCGTAGTTTGGTGGCTAAGACTCAGATAGATTTTCTACTCCTTAGGAAGGATGATAAAGGTATGTGCAAAGATTGTAAGGTCATTCCGATCGACAACCTTACAACCCGACATAAGCTCTTGGTGATGGATTTAGGGATCAAGATGACGAGGCAGAAGAGGGTCGGGGAGGATCGACATAGGATCAGATGGGGGAGTTTGACCATAGCTAGTGCCCTGGAGATGGGAGAGAATTTGAAGGATACGGGGGCCTAGGATAGTAGTAGGAATGCGAACAGTATGTGGGATAAGATGGCTAGTTGTATTAGGGTTGTAGTAAGGGAAGTGTTGGGAGTCTCGATAAATAGTCGTAGTCGGCATGGAGGGGACTGGTGGAGGAATGGAGAAGTGCAAGGGAAGGTGGAAACAAAGAAAATGGTGTATGCGAAGTTGATAGAAAGAAAGGATGAGGTGGAGAAGTGGACGAATAGGGAACTTTATAAGATAGCGAGAAAGGAGGCGAAGTCGGCGGTTTCAATAGCAAAAACGACAGTTTTTGAACGTCTTTATGCTGAACTAGAAGAGAAAGGCGGGGATAGAAAATTGTTTAGGCTAGCCAGGGTGCAGGAGAGAAGGGCGCGCGATGTGGGTCAAGTGAAGTGCATTAAGAACGAGCATGGAAAAATATTGGTAGAGGAGACCCTTATTAAACAGAGATGACAGTCATACTTCCATAAACTCTTGAATGAAAAAAAGAACACAGAGATTGTGTTGGGAGATTTAGAACATACAGGGAGGCGTCACGATTTTAGGTGTTGCAAGAGTATTACGATGAGGAGGTTAAGGGTGTTGTTCGTAGGTTGCGTTGGGGAAGAGCGATCGCACCTGATGAGATTTCTGAGAAATTTTAGAAGAGCACTAGCTCGGTAGGTTTGGAATGACTGACTAGGTTATTTAATGTCATCTTTGAGATGGCAACGATGCCCGAAGAATGGAGGTCGAGCATAATGGTTCTTCTATACAAAAACAAAGGGGATATCCAGAGCTGCAACAACTATAGATGTATCAAGCTTCTAAGCCATACTATGAAAGTGTGGAAAAGAGTGGTGGAGATGAGGGTCAGGAAAGGCATGTCTATTTCAGAGAACCAGTTCAGATTTATGCCAGAAAGATCAACTACAGAAGCCATCCATCTTATGAGGAGACTGGTGGAGCAGTATAGGGAGAGGAAGAAGGACTTGCATATGGTATTCATCGACCTAGAAAAGGCTTACGATAAAGTCCCACGAGAGATACTATGGAGATGTATGAAGGCTAAAGGTGTACATGTGATGTACATTAGGGTGATCAAGGACATGTATGGGGGTGCCAAAACTAGGGTAAGGACAATAGGAGGGGACTTAGAGGACTTTCCCGTCGGGATGGAGTTGCATCAAGGATCAGCTCTCAGTCCGTTTTTATTTGCCTTGGTGATGGATGGATTGACGCGACAAATTCAAGGTGAGGTGCCATGGTGTATGCTTTTCACGGATGACATAGTCCTGATCGATGAGACTCATAGTGGAGTTAACGCTAAGCTGGAGGATTGGAGACTACCTTGGAGTCTAAAGGGTTTAAGCTGAGTAGAACCAAGACAGAGTACTTAGAGTGCAAATTCAATGAGACACCTCAGGAGGTTGGCGTAGAAGTTAGGCTTGGTGACCAGGCCATCCAAAAAAAAATTAGTTTCAAGTACCTTGGGTCTATCATGTAAGGCAGCGAGGAGATTGACGATGATGTCACACACTGTATTGGGGCAGGGTGGATGAAATGGAGGCTCGCTTCCGGTGTGCTATGTGACAAGAAGGTGCCACCACAACTCAAGGACAAGTTCTACAAAGTGGTGGTTAGACCGGCTATGTTATATGGGGCGGAGTGTTGGCCGGTTAAGGTCTCTCACATTCAAAAAATAAAAGTTGCCGAGATGAGAATGTTGAGATGGATATGTGGGCATATCAGGAGCGACGGAATTAGAAATGAGGCTATTTGGGACAAGGTAGGAGTGGCCTCGGTGGAAGACAAGATGCGAGAAATGCAACTGAGATGGTTTGGGCATGTGAAGAGGAGAGACACAGATGTCCCAGTGCGGAGGTGTGAGAGGTTAGCCATGGATGGTTTCAGGAGAGGTAGGGGTGGGCCGAAGAAATATTGGGGAGAGGTGATTAGACAGGACATGACGCAGTTACAGCTTATCGAGGACATGACCTTAGATAGGAGGGTGTGGAGGACCCACATTAGGGTAGAAGGCTAGTACATAGTCTCGTTATTCCTCCTTATTAGTAGGCGCATTAGCGCACTATAATCTCTTGTACTCTGATTTCTGTTATTATCTATTACTTTCTGTACTTTGATTACTCTATTTTATCCCTGTCGTTCTCGTTATTTGCTTTCCCATATATGCCTTATCTAACCTATTTTATGCTTTCATGCTTTTATTGAGCCGAGGGTCTTTCGGAAACAGCTGTCCTATCTTGATAGGAGTCAGGTCTGCGTACACTTTACCCTCCCCAGACCTCACGTTGTGGAATTTCACTTGGTTGTTGTTGTTATTGTTATTTTATTCTATTATGATCGAGATGTCTTGGTAAATCACAATTTTTAAATTTTTTGTACAAAAGAAAATCATTGTAAAAAGCTTTATTAATTCTTTGGAAATGGATAAATTCTAAAATGATGCATTCTTGTTTTTAGAGGAAGCTATATATATACACTCTAAAATATTTGAAAATATATTAGTACTTATTTTTTTAAAAAAATCTATAAAATAAAAGATGCGAAGAAATTTAGAAACGCTTACGAATTTTGCCTAACACTTGACCTGAGAAATTCGACAAGCTTACATATACATAGTCCACTATTTCTGCTTTAAAAAATGATGAATCACAATTTACCAATGAAATAAATTACCTAAATTCTTATCATTATATTAACAAAAACTATATTACTCAAATCGAAGAGCTACATCAGATAAAAACAGTTCAGGTAAGAAATACGACAAGGATTAAGCATAGTCTATTATGATCATTTTTTGTCCTAAAAATTGATGAATCACAACTCACCAATGAAATAACTTGCGTAGTCACTAATCTCTTGCTTGTCACAACCATAGCCATGCGTTTATATTAAAAAAAGTTAATACTATTGTACTCCTTGTTGTCAATTGAAATTGACATCTTATTATATATTATATGAAAGAGAAGAAGTAGAAGTGATTAAGTAGGCCTTTAGAATGAGATTTCGAGCCCGTTTGGATGGGCTTTAAGTTGGTCAAAATTAATTTAAAGTCCTTTTTTAACTTTTGGACGTGTTTGCCTAATGCTAACTTTAAGCCATAAATATCTTAAAGTCATTCAAAAATGAAAAGTTAGGATTCCTAACTTTTTTTTTCTAAGTGCTTAAAGTCATTTTCTTTGACCATGAAAATTACTTTTATATCCCTTATATTTTAACTAAATTTTCAAACTACCATTTTTATTTTTTTAACCCTAAAATTCACATCATTTTCTTCATTTAAGCACTTTTATCCAAACACTCATCTGCTTATTTATAAAAATAACTTTCAGCACTTCAAAATTCTAAAAGCACTTCATACATAAAAGTTACTTTTTTAAGCCCATCCAAACGGGCTCTTCATCTAGTAATTTGAAATTATGAGATAAAATTAATTTTTGGAAATTTTATATCATAATTTCATATTTTTCAAATATAAATATTAACCCATAAGAATCCTATATTTTATATCTAAACATTTTTTTGCGAGAATGTAAAAGGGGTAATGAAATATTCACGAAATATAAACATGATGATATAGTTAATAATAACATATTTACCGACAAATGACACGATTAAAGAGTAGTATACTATAATTCATATTCAATTTTACTCATTTTATTGAAGTAAAGTTCGATCTATAAACATTGTATTCTTGTTAGAATAAATTTGTGATAATGTATTATACTTTTGTTATGAACTTTTGCTTATATGGTAAGATTGTATAAAGAATTGGGCAATTTTGATAGTTTTAACAACTTATGGAGATTTTATGTTTTCAAAAAAAATATAATTTAAAAATTCACATTGCATGTCCAAATAAAATTTGAACTTCACTCATCTCACATGGCCAAACAAGTAAGAATTCATGGTTGCAGTAGGATGATGCGGGATCACTCCTTCCTTAAGTAGAATCTCTGGAATTAGAAAAAATCATGTTAGAAGCATCACTTCATAATTGAGTCCTATAATGCGCGAATTCAAATTTAACTAAAACTCAATATAAATGTTAAAAAAGAATGTTGTAGGTAGGGTTGGACATAAAATATGAAAAATCAAATTATCGAACCGAACCAAATCGAAATTCTTAGTAATTTGGCATTCGATATTGTATTTGGGAGTAAAATTTTAGAATTACGGTATTTAGGTTTGGATTTGATATGACACATTATTACCATTTGATATTCAATATTTTCATAATATCGAATTATTTATTTAATGAAGATCATATATCAACAACTCCTTGCTCATTAATAAAAGCCTAAAGAGAAAGTTAAAGACTAGATATAAATAACCCAAATACATATGTTTTTTAGTTTTTTTTTAATATCATCTTACTTGTTGGTCTTCAATTATATCGTGCTTTCACATAAAAAAATAAAAATAATTAAAGTAATAATATTAACTTTATAATATAATCGCCTACAATTTCAATATAATATTACCGAATACTGTACTTAATTGAAATTTGATTTACCAATATTGAATTATTAAAATTTAAAAATTTAACATTTAGTATCTATTTTCAACTATTAATCATCAAATTAGCAAACAGAAAATTTAGAAATTCTGAATGGAATACCGAACGGCCGTAGTTGCAGCCTGCAGGTGTGGCAATTAAGGAAAAAAAGGGGAAAACACAAGAAGAGAACAAAGGGCGGCCTTTATGCAAATTTGGAGCAACAGCTGGATTCCATCTAACTTTGGAATCTTTCGTTCTTACTTGAATCAAATTATTGTGTGCTAATGAATCTGTTACAGCCTACAATTATTGTCTCTATTGAGGGGATGTAATAAATAAATAGGCGAAATCCATTGATGATCCCTTAAAATTGACATTAATTTTCATTTAGATATCTAAACTAAGAGATGTTTATTTTAGATATCTTATGTAAGGGTTTGATATGTCATGTTAACCCTTTTTAAATAATTTATTATTGGATTCAAGCGCGTGTATTACAATTTCATCCACATGGATTAGTTGGCCAATTATATCATGCCAACTCTGTCTTTCTTTTTTTCTTCTTTCTTTTCCTCTTTTTTCTCTTCCTTTTTTTCCTCTTTCTTCTCTTCTTTAGCTGGTCCCATTGATATCAACTTTACCAACAATTTTTTTTAATTTCTTCACCACTATAATTGTATCCATCTCTCCTATCACTGTTATTTTTTGCTCCTTTAGATCTGCTGCTATTGAATCTACACTTATTTGATTTAAAAAATAATTTAATTTTTCTGATGATTAATTAAAACTAGATGATCAAGAACTAAATAGGGGCTTTTTAGTCAGTAAATTAATTAATTACCTAAAATATCAGCTGCAGATTCTATGGATGTTTCAACACAGATCTTATCGAAAATCATGCCCATTTTCAGAAAACTTAATTATTGCAAATGGAATTTGAGAATGTTGAGAGTAAATGTTGGCTGTGAATTGTTAGTACTTAAATGGAAGAAAAGAAAGTTTATGCGGAACTTAGAAGAGCTAACAAAAGGACTTGAAGTTTCGCTTGTTACAAAATGAATGGTCTTATTTTACAAAGACATAATTTTTTCTTCTTTACTTTTAAAAAATCAGTTACTAATTAACAATGGAAGAAAAACAAGAACTAGATCTAGACAATGACAATGTGATTACAAAATCAAGGTCCAAAGTTATGGAGGAAAACGTCTAGAAAATGGAGAATAAGAAGAACAAGAAAAAAATAATTTAAAAAATATATATTTTTTAAAAAACGCTCTTCACGCGCTCAAAATGGGTGCAGTACATGCAATATGCCAAGTCAGCACAAAGTGTCAAAATGACATATCGGGACCTTACTTGAGGTGTCTAAAATGAACATCTCCTGATTTAGGTGTCTAAGTGAAAGTTGGTGCCAACTTTAGAAGGCCACCGAGCTCACGAGTCGTCGGTCATTTGGAAAATTTTATTGACCGGAACGCAGAGTTCCGCCAAATAAATAATATAGTTAGCTACAAATGCTCTTAATTAATACAGCAATTTGGTAAAATAAGTCACTAAAAAAACAAGAATAAAAACATGATGTCACTTTGGACTAGTTTTAATTTGCCACAACTTCCTCTCATCTAACCATTCAAATAATAATAGGACCCACTTCATAAATCTATAAATAAATAAAAAAATACTGGTTTTGGTTAAGGCAACGGTAATAGTCAAGTGTTTTTTATATAATATTTGAGTATAGAGGAACTGTTCCTGAAAATGATTTTAAGATCAAATCGTGAATGTAAATTGTCTTAAGTTTTCGAATGAACTAATTACAAATTTGTATTTTTTTCAAAAAAAATTGCAAAACTTTCAACATTAAAGCTTTATGAAACCAGAACATTATTCAAAAACTTTTTAAACCTGTTTTAGTTTGTTTTTTTTTAAAAACAAACTCTGTCAAGTATTGAGGTATCACAATAAAAAAAAATATATTCACATATGGTGTTTGTACAAAATTAATGTGTGCAATACACATATCGCTTAGGGGCCATTTGGTAGGGTGTATTAAATTAATACTAAATAGAGTGTATTAGTTATACTTGCATTAGTTATGTATAGAATATTTCCTATGCATTATTTGGTTTAGTGTGTTAAAAAATAACATGCATTGCATAAAAATATTTATTTACAAAAATATCTTCAACAATTAAGATAAAAAAGATGTAAAGAGGGTTTTGAAAGATAATTGGGTCTTTAACCATAATAATGCAAGCGATAAATTCCCTTGCGTTACTAATACCTAGAAATCCATGGTATTAGTAATGCAAGTCTTAATACACATAACTAATACATGCCATGAAAAAGTATACCAAACAAGGTACTACTAATACATCTAATTAATGCATGCATTATTTTTGCTAACACACTCTACCAAATGACCCCTTAATGCATTGGTGGAACCATATAGGATCGAGGATCGGAGTTCATCCGCATCTCTTTAGTGAAAAATTATATTATTTATATATAATTAAAATTATTTTTTATATATATAATATAGTAGATATTAACCCTCCTCTCCAGTCTCTTTGTTCGTTTACTTTTTCGTAGTTCAAATTTCTTTTGTGAAAATTTTAATTTCACTACGTTTGAATGGACGGAATGGATGAACCAAAGGTGTGCCATGGAGTGGGGAATAGCCCTTAGAAAGTGTAATTTACTCTTACTCTAATACGTGATTCTTAAAATTAGATGGTTTGATTCGGTGCAAATAATAGTAGATGCAAAAATAAGTAATTCATGTTTCTATAACTAATGCTAGAGTTTAAGAATGAAAAAAAATATTTTTAAAATTTAACATATAAATTTTTATAACTATAAATTATTTTCATTAAAAAAAATAGAAAATTTAAATTTATACCATTAGGTATTAAATACAAAAAAAATCACATAAACTAAGACAATTTTATTTTATTTTTGGGGGGGAGGGGGCAGGTAGTTGAACAGAAAATATTTTTATTAAAAAAAAAATCAATCCAACCCCATATTTTTTTTTAACAATTGAATATTGGAATTGACATATAATATGCAGATAATAGCAGTTTGTGAAGATGAGCAGGAGCAAAAACTTTGAATTCTGAAGAAGGAGGTGTGGGGTGTATTAACAAATTGTTAATAGACACACCCTGCTTCTCATGTTAAACATAAATTAAAAGGTATTATAAATTTTGATTTAGTTTGGATTTTTTCTTAAAGGCCTTGAGTGCCACACGTTTTTTCGTTTATAATCTTCAAAATCAAGAATCTTTAACGTCGTAATCAATGGTACTGTACGTATATATGAATAATATAATACCAATAATTTCATTGCAACGTCTCGTCGTTATATTAAGAAGACGAAAGCCATTGATTTTTTACCCTAATCAATTTCATTCTTTGGTATGGTCTCTTCGTCTTTACTATTTTCCTGATTGGATACTGATTCTTCATTCATTCTTCTGACTTGATCAGGCCCATTATATTGAGAAATTTCTGTTCTGGGTCTTTAATTTTTTGTTCAAGCTTTCTAGTTAATTTTCATTAATTTCTGGTAGGTTTTAAGTTTTGAGTACTTGAAAGTTTGCAGATCAAGTTGATTCCGGTTTGGTGAATTGCTTTATTGATGTTTCCATGAAAAAAGAAGCTGATCTTTATCAATATTGTTGATGGTTATTGGTATGAATGACATGTTTGGGGCTTTAAAGAAATGATTTTTGTTCCTTAGTTTAATGTCTTATTTTTGGGAAAATGAACTAGTATGGTATTGTTGGAGTTGTACTTGAGTCGAGGGTCTTTCCGCCTCCTCTCTCTACCTCCGGTGGTAAGGTTGCGTTCTATGCTCTCCAGACCCCACTTATGAGTTTTCACTGGTATGTTGTTGTTGTATGGTATTCTTGGAGCTTCACTAGTTTAATTCCTTGTTAAAGTGGTTTGAAGTGTCTGATATTAGTATTGTTATTAATTAGTGGAGTTGTATAATAATGGCTGATAGTGCTGTTTAATCTAATCAGGCTAGTTTGAGATTGAAGTGTTGATATTTGGTATTTGTCATGTGCAGATATTTTCTAAAGAAACCAATAAGTGAGAGCTTGTGTGTAAAAGTCAGTGAAGTTTTCAATCCTCAATTGCTGAGTTTCTGAATTCAAATATGACAATTGGAAGCCTTAAACAAGCAAACGAGAAGAAATCACGAAAAAACAAACAAGCAGTGGTTGATGAACAATCACCATTGTTGCCTACTAAGCATAAGGAAGATGCTGGATTCGATGAGTTCGATGGGGCTTCCTTTAGTGGGGCTGTATTTAACCTATCAACCACAATTGTTGGTGCAGGAATCATGGCCTTGCCTGCGACTATGAAGTCGTTAGGTCTTATTCCTGGGATTGCTATGATCATCTTCATGGCTTTTCTGACAGAAGCTTCAATTGAGTTGTTGATTAGATTTAGCAGGACTTCTAAAGCTGCTTCTTATGGAGGTCTTATGGGAGACGCCTTTGGAAAGTATGGGAAGATGTTGCTCCAAATATGTATACTTATAAACAACATAGGTGTTCTTGTTGTATACATGATTATAATAGGTAAGGTATAGATAAATAGCTGAACAACCCCTTTGAGACTTACATTTATTTATCAACTTTCATACTCTAATTAAGGTTGATTATTTTGCTTTTTAATCCATAATAGTTATAGTAATCACTCTTCATATTGTCCACTTAAAGGTGATGTGCTCTCTGGAACAAATTCAAGCGGAGATCACCATGCTGGTGTCCTGGAAGGCTGGTTTGGGACTCACTGGTGGAACAGTCGATTCTTTATTCTTCTTGTCACCACTCTTTGCATATTTGCACCATTGGCTTCCTTGAAGCGTATAGGTGAGTTCTTTCCGGATGTATCTTAGGTTCTCGAAAGTACAGTTTAATTTCCAAATCCTTACCTTTAGTGCTATATTTATTACTCAAATCTGAGAATTAATTAGTCAATTGGGTATATATGCCTAGTTGCTGTTTGGTAAGTTCAATAGAATTCTATTTCTGTCTCTTTAGAAACACAAGCCCAGATTAGCACTCACTCTTACATGTGGCTGGAGCCCTACTCTTTTTCAAGAAATATGAAGACCAAATAAGTGTAGAATTCAGTTTTCAGTTCTTTAAATCAACTGAAGAAGTTTTTGACAAGCATTAAGATTCGAGGAGTGTAATGTGAGCTTGCAATGACGTGGTTCAATAATATTATATTTATATATATATATATATATATATATATATATATATATGTATATATATATATGTGTGTGCGTGTGTGTGTGATAACTTGATTGTGGAGTACGATCACATCAGATATGTATGACATCGGCCTCTGAGTTGATGGTCAGGTTCCTATATCCTTTTATTTAGAGCAATCAACCAGTAGTCTCATTATCAATAGTATTGTCTTCCTGAATTTAACGATGCAGTGTAGCAAGTCTAAGTTCCTTATTTTGCTTTGCAGATTCATTGAGATTTACGTCTGCATTATCAGTCGCCTTGGCTGTTGTATTCCTGGTTGTGACGGTGGGAATTACCATATTCAAGCTAATGAATGGAACTATTCTTATGCCCAGATTGTTTCCTGATGTGTATGATATAACATCATTCCTTAAGCTCTTTACAGTTGTTCCTGTACTCGTTACTGCATATATATGCCACTATAATGGTACGTAATCCAGTATCCCAACTATATTTTAATACATATGTTGACATTTATATGCTTCTTTAAAAGAAAAGCTATAAAAAGGTTTCTGCCAAATTAGATAAACCTATCATGAAGCATTTGTATCATAATATCTTCATTAGTCACCCCTGGTAAATCTTAACTTCATGCTTTGCCATAGTCCTTGGAGTTTATAACAAAAGTATTGCTCAAATGTAAGTGCAGAGAGGATTTATTGTATAGAAAGTTCTATTATTGCCAGATTCTGGTTATTTGGTGCATCATTTTAATCTTTGATTATCAAAGGCTCTCGTTAGTGATATTTTATCTTTCAAGCTTAATAAAATCCCTGCATTAATGTGATTTCCCTATTTTTTTCTTTTACTCTATCCTAATATTTGTATTTGTTAGTTAACCAAAATACATACATTTTTGAAAAATTAGTATTAACTTGAATAATCCTACTATGTGCTACTTTGGTCTTAATCTACATTCATTCAGCCAACTACTCCACTTTATATATTATCTTACGCATCTCTGATTGACTTCAATGTAATATTTTGTCCCATTTTTCTTCCTTGATCTAAATGCTAGTCAGATTGGAAGATTTTGTAGCTAAAGGAGAGTTAAACTAGAAATGCAACATTAAGAATTGCTCGTTTTCTGAAAGTGAAAGTTTTGCAGTTCACTCCATAGAAAATGAACTTGAAGACAGCACACAGATCAGAGCAGTCGTGAAAAGCTCTCTTGCTCTTTGCTCAAGTGTGTATGTGTTGACAAGCCTGTTTGGTTTTCTCCTATTTGGCGATGCAACCCTCGATGACGTGCTTGCCAACTTCGATACGAATCTTGGAATTCCATTAGGGTCCTTGCTCAATGATGTCGTTCGTGTCAGCTATGCTGCCCACCTAATGCTTGTCTTTCCTGTTGTCTTTTATCCATTGAGGGTTAACTTGGATGGTCTTCTCTTTCCTTATGCAAGGCCTCTGACTCGTGACAATTTGAGATTTGCATCGATCAGCAGTGGGCTCATAGCCATCATCTTTCTGGGTGCAAATTTCATCCCAAGCATCTGGGATGCTTTTCAATTCACTGGGGCAACTGCTGCTGTTTGCATTGGGTTCATATTTCCTGCTTCTGTTACTCTCAGGTAAAAACATTTTTATTAGATAATCTATTCCAGGATGAGCTTGTTTTGATATTTTCTTATCCAAAACCTCGGATCCAAATTTTGCATAGAGATCTTGCTAACTCCCTCAGCCAGACCAAAAGAGAAAGTGCAAACATACGGATGCTCCATCAGGAGCAAATCTAAGTTCCACATATTGGAGTTAAAACATTCACTAGAGTTTGTGGAATGGAAATAGAAGAACAGCTTCATTGTTTCCTTGATGTTCTTGCAAATTTTGATTGTGACATATTTACAGTCATCCTGTGACAGTGTGACTGATAAAAATAGATTAATGTCGTTTACTAGTGCATTTGATGAACTTATAATTTTAGGTTGTAACATGCTTATTTGTCATCCTGCGATGGAAGCCATTAAGTCTGGAGCTAGTTGTTCCTGCTTAAATGGACCTTCCTCTCCCTTTTGAAATGGTAAATTGGAACTAATGACATAGGCATCCAACTTCTGTATGGGAGGGATTTGGCCTGGAAACAACATATATTTACTAAGTTTAGAAGGTTCATGCTTATATATGTCTTCTTGAGGAGTAAAGAAGTCACGTCTGGAGAAATGTATGCTAGTAGAACGTAGTCTTTGATCCTTCATTTTTTAAATCCATTGGGAGGACAAGAATTGGGCAACTTAGGTAGAGGTTTCTGTGAACATAGAAGCTAAAGAATATGACATGCAAGAAGTGTTTCTGTTTCCTATCCTTTTTTCTTCTTGATGTTGCCTGCCAAGCCCTTACACTATCTTAAACAATGCTAAGGAGTTTTTGGTATTTGTAATTTTGAGGTTTGGCTTTGGCTGGTACTGCTGATGATCTTGTAAGTTCACTTATAAATTCAATGTTCAAATATTGTAACTGTCAGAATTTCAGGATCTACTAGGATCATGTGCACTTGTCAATTTACTTTTGCCATAGGTCGTCTTCTTTCTCGTTCCTGAATACTTGTCCTTCCCCAGCATGTATAGTGTCAACCAGTTACTGATATAGTTGCTGTCTTTCATGTTCCAGAGATCCATATGGCATAGCAACAAAGAAGGACAAGATCTTGTGTATATTTATGATTGTCGTTGCTGTGTTTTCAAACGTGGTGGCCATATATAGCGATGCCTATTCCTTGATTAAGAAGAACTCATCACCAAGTGAGTGATTTCTCATGTCGCCTGCAAGCAATAATTGAGACAGGACCATCACATGGACTCCCGGGGAAGATAGACAGACTGAAGATAGGATCATTATGGCGCAGGAGATGATGTTTTTCGTTGAGTTTGCTGGTTCGCGATTTAATAAGTTTTTATATATACTAGATATTATAACTTGAGTAGCTCTGCTCAAGATGTATCAAATCTTGTCATTCAAGTGCTATGAAGTTTATTGTTTGTATTACGAAAATAATGTCTGTAAAACGGAATGAGAAAACAGTCAGTGGGGTGACTTGGATATGCCAGAGACCTGAGTTGTATAATAGTATTTGTTGTTTTCTTTTCATGTATTGATGGAGTGTTTAGTTATCTGTTGGACGTAGTTGGCTGGTCTGATAAAAATGGTAAAAAGAATACATTTTAATATGTTGATTAAGTTTACTTAATTTGAATAGTACCTGAAAAATTTCCAACATTTTTGGAAAGATGGGAGTAATGAACTAAATTCAAACAAATTTAGATTATAGAAACCAAAGTATAAATTATTTTATGTGGTTAAGAAATTTAAAGAGATTATATATTTTATGTGGTTAATTTATTTACATAATAAACATTTGATATTAAGTGCAATTTCCTCCTTTAAAATTTGGATCGAAAATATCTAATAGAAACATTTTATTAGGTGTTCAATTGGAATAAAGTGTAGTTTGGTTGTATAAATTAAATTTGTTAACAAGTTTGAGGAACTATGTATGAAACTTTTATCTATCATCTATATATAATTAAAAGGAAGGAAGTCTAGCCTAGAATTAAGCCAAGTGACAGTGTAGGATAAAGACATGTGGCAGTTTTAGGACAAAAATGGTTAATTAGTTGTCTTTTGTCTTTAATATTATTTAGTTTTTTTAAAAAAAAAACAATTTTGATAGTTACCATTTATTTTACAGTTTTATAATTATTTTAATTTCTTACAATATTTTGTAAATTCATATTTTGGTATTTTTTTAATTATAGTAATGGCCTAATGGGTATCTATTTAAAATATAATATTTAAATACATTTCAAATCGTTTTTATTTTTTTAAAGACAAAAGCAGAAAAAGTTAACTATTTAATTTAATTTAATTAAAAAAATACCTCTCCGTGTCTTTATGAGTTAGTGGGTTACAGTTAGTGGGGTCATGGGGTAAGGCTCATGTAGGTTAGTTTGTCTTTTTTATTTTAAATATAATATTTTTTAAAGATAAAGTATGAAACTGTTTAGGATGATAGTTCTAATTCATAATATAGTAGTTACGTATTGCTGAAATGAAACTTTAAATATATAGTATCTATTTCTTTTTTTAAAAAAATTCAAATCAAACAAATTATATTTATCATTAAAATAAAAATTAATTTAAAATTTTTATTTATCATTATGTTTTGAATGGTAAAAAATAATAATTAACGTGATAGAAAAAATAACCAATTTTAAAATTTATATACTTTTAACATTCTGTTTTTAAAATTATGAAAAAAATTCTCATATCCAGACTAACCACCCTAAACCCTTACCCACGTTTCTCATTTTTTCATAGAAGTGATATAGATAAAGCAAAACAAATATATATTATTTAAAAATATTTTATATAAAGCCAAAAAATAAGGAGACAGTTATTTGAAAACTGTAAAAAAAAAATTAGTCTATAACTATTCTTAAATTCTTTTCTCTTTGTTTATGATTTATCTTTTCTCCCTCTTTTGAAGAATGTGGCTTCAAAGCAATTAATACAAATTCATCGTATCAATTTTAGATATTTTATTATTTGTTGGTCTATTTGATTTTATCTTTTATTTTAGTAATTAACTCTTAGATTTGTGTATGCCTTATGCATATACCAACTTTTTATTGATAAAATACTAAATTTTGAATCCATGAAAATTATCATGCTCTTCAATTATCAAAACAAACATGCCTATTAAAATAGGAGTATTAATGCAATAACTTTGTGCTAAATGGTCATTTTGGTGGATAAGACAATACGTAAAGATTAGATTTTTTTCTTTTTTCTCTTCTTAATTCAATTTTATTTATTTATTACAAATTTTACGATTAATAAAAAATTGAGGGTATAAAATCAATAGTGAATTTGGCATGCGATTTTTTGGTGTAGAGAAATAATGGAAAAAGGGCTTAAAAGAAGAGGATTTTATGGCCAAGTCTTTGATGATTTGGTTGAGAGGGAAAAATAAAAAGATGACTTGAAATTTAGATGCACAAGGTATATGGGCAAATAAAATGTGATTACAAAAAAAAAAAAAAAAAAAAAATTCTAATTTTTTATTTTTTATTTTGCAGTAAGAAGTATTGTTGATGTATCATAATTCTTGGTGATGGCTCCTTCTACATGTGAAATTTTAGTAGTGTCATTCTTTTGAATGGAGTATATACAAGTCTAATTTAAGTATTTTGTTAAATCTGTAATTTTAATTCTATTTCATCTATTTTTTATGATGAAAGTTTCTATGTATCATATATCTATCCACTTTCTTCTTATTGTATTTATATTTTCTTAAATCCTTACAATAAGAGTTGTGTATTAAGATGTTTATCTTAGTTCTTAGTGACAGGACATATTGCCTCAAAATATTTAATATATTGAATTACAAAACTTGTGTTATATAATAACAATAATGAGGATATCAACACGTATTTAGCATCACCTAACTTAAATTTTGTCTAAATGTATAATTTTTTTGTAGATTTAATTTCAAAGATATTAGTGATTTAGTCTATATCTTTAATGATATTTTTCGAGTGGAGAGATTTTTAAATCACACCTAAAAAAACATATGGCAAAAGCTGAGTTAATTTTTTTAAATTTTTTTTTTTGAAATGGTAGAAAATGACATTACTCCAATGTTCATAAATTCATTTATTGCAACTTTCAAGTTAAGGTATTATTATTATCTTTTGTCATTAAGTTTTTAGTCTAAGTTTTTAATTATTTTTTTTTTACAAAACGCGTTTATGTTGAACTTAAAAATTTATTATTTATTTTATCTTTTATTTATCTTCTTATTATGCATGAAAATTGTTAGAAAGGATACTACCATTTTCATGGTACGTGTAATAATATAGACCCTTAGATTAATAATAGCATAAATTAAAGAAAAATAATGGGATATATCAATTATTAATCTAGATTTGGTACATGAAATGAAATATTAATTTAGAATAGTTCATGAATCCAAAGTTTTATAAGAAAAAAAATAAAATTTAACTAACCTTATAAACTAACACCAAAGCCCTCACCCAGGTTCCTCACATTTCACACAATCACCTACAAGACACACACAAGAATTAATATATATTGCACAGTCACACACATTAATGTGGGAAAATAAGTAAGGAACAACATAAGAAACATAAAATAATAATTTCATCTTCAAATAAAAAAACATAAAGATTTTAAATTTTATTTTCATTTTGAAGGATGTCTTTTAAGTTATCACAATTATTCAAAATTTTAAAAATATATATTTAAATCTAGAAAGGAGTATTCCGTTGGATTAACAAAATTAGAAAAATAGTAGGAGTTTTCATAACAACTTTTTATCTGCAATTTTTTCACTTTATTGGAGTTGTAGAAACTTTTGATATGTGATGCACCGTTTTCAAAAGATTTATTTTTCTTACTATTGACAAATGTTAAAATAATGATATTTACTAATAATGACAAACAACAAATTTTATAGCGAAGTTAGTCAAGGGACTTTTATATTTAATAAACTATGATATTATTCAGATTATTGGTACATTAAATGAAAAAGATTAACTAAGATATCATATTAGAGAAATTGATCTATAAAAGAATTATAGATATAATGTAAATATTCATTCAATTAATTTGAGCAATAAGATAAATAAAAAAGAATACATAAAAAAATTAAATAATAGATAATGTAACAATGATATGCAAAGATGGAAAGAGAAAAAATGTTTAAAATATTTGATATAAAATTTTAGAATGGATTGAAACAGTTAAAAATAAAATGTAAATCTTATGTAAGACAATTGAAGCTAAAATTCAAAGTAATTTGTAAAAATAAATAAATTATTAATTGTACTTCATATTTTTGTAACGCCAATAATAACATAGTCATTATTATTTCACATGTGGAGTTTGAGGAAGGTAAGATGTAATTAGACCTTATCTTTATTTATCTTTGTGGATAAAAAACTTATTTCTGATAAATCATAAGCACAACAAAATAAAATAATCTCACTAAAGAGTTTTTGCTTAGTTAAAAATTAAAAATTATATTTTCTTCTAAAATAATAAATATTGAAGTCACGAAGAGAACAAGCAAATATTAATTAAGATAATATAGCACAACTTATTTTGAGAGATTTTAAAATATTCTCTAAATTATGGTATCCTTATTTTAAAATTATTTTATACTTTCAAATTGTTTGTATCTAATTAACATATTTGGAGTACATTGAAAAGTTATTTGATCATTTTATTTATAAGAAAATTTCTTCAATATTTTTATTATTAGGTATATTTTATTGCAAAATAATATAATAGTTAGGTATTTATTAATTTTAATATAATCTAAAATGTTCAAATACATAAAATCTCAATTATAATTATAATTTAAGATAATTACCGCGCATCGCGCGGGGTACTATACTAGTATATAATTAAAAGGAAGAAAGTCTAACCAAGATCATGCCAAGTGGCATCATAGGATCGACATGTGGTATTTTTAGGACAAGTTAGTTAATTATTAGTTAAGTTAGGTAATAATTAACAAACTTTTAAACTTTTACAATTTTTTTTATAAATTTAAATTTTGAAAATTATTTTATTTATCAAAAACGTTTTTATCGTTATTTTTATTATTCAAGTTTCTGTAAATACAAATTGTGACAATTTTGTAAACATAATAATGGTTTTTTAATTTGATTTAATTTTAATATTTGTTTTTTTCCTTAATACAAAAAAAAACTAGAAAATGCTAACTGTTTTAAATCACATTGATGATTATCTATTTAATATAGTTTTAAAAATATTTATTTAAATCAATAAATGAAAATAAATAAATAAATAAATAAATAAATAAATACCACAATAACATTACCTGCACATTTGCACGTTCCAACTCACCCATTTTTTCATTGGAGCACACACTAAAAGCTATTCTTATAAAATAAGTAAAAAACTATATATAAATTTATATAAATATTTGAAATTCATGCACCCATCAGATAGGGAAACTAACCCTACGTCTTCAAAAAATTGTTGTCATCTTTCAAAAATAAATTAAGTCAAATGGAAGCGTATAAGAAATACACGTGGTCTTTTTAGTTTTTACAGTTTTTTCTCTAATTCAAATTTTGAAACTTATTTATTTTTAAATTAAATATCGATAAAAACCCAACCCACAATCAGTTATTCAAAAGAACCGCACTCACTATCTCTATATCTTTCAATCTCTTGAAAATGCTTTTCACTGAGATGCAGGTCAATTTTGAGTTATAGTCTCTCTCTGCTAAAAATTAACTGCAATCAAAATAAATAAAAGAAAAAGTAATTTTATTGATAAATTTTTTGAGTACAATTTCGTTGTTCTTTTTATTCTTCTCTCCTAATATGTTTCCGTAATTCAAGGACCAGCAGTAGCGTATTTCTCGAATGCATGAGGACGTAGACTTCCTTGATGTTTGATCTCTGGGAACATCAAAAAGCGCTTTGTCGTTTCATGTCGATTTCCAGGAAGAACTCTGTTGACCACTCTTTCGAAGAACTATGTAGTTGGTATGGTAACTTTTCTCCGATGCTTGAAGAATGTCCTCAGAAAATTATGTAATCCTCCTATTTACAGTTGTAGGAGAGAGACAGTCCAAATGTGGATGAACTCTTTTGCCTTCTTCTGATTGGTTCTTATAAAAGTCTTCAAGCTTATCACAACTACTATGTGATAAGGTTGACATCCTCTTGTTGGTCTTTAACTTGATTGGGATGCCAAGTCATCTTGACATGTGGCATGAGACTTGAATTTAATAAATAAAATAGACTCATTTATAAATTGTGCAGTCCAAAATATTGGGGATTGAGTTGATAGACTTTTGAATTAAGGAAGAACCAAAAAATTTTGCAGATATATATGCAATTTTTTCGTTTTCCTTTTTAGTTACATATCAAAATCAATTCCGCAATCAGGTTTATCACATTATTATGGTTAATTTAGTTTATGTCATTTAGTTTGGGTTCTTCCTTTTATTTTTATTTATCTTTTGCCATTTCATAACTTATTGTTCTTCCTTCTTCTACATGCATATATGTGATTTTTTAACTGAGTGATATACAGAATTCTGTGAATTTTCTTGATTTATTGTCGAGTAATAATTTAGAATTACAATTTCTAAAGTAAGTATGTTATTATTCTTACCTGAATAAATGTTATTATTGTTTTCTTTTGTTTCAGATGTGTCTATTTTTTGTAGATTCTATCAGCACTGTGAGATGAACATTATTGGAAGGAGAAGGTCAATGGTTTCAGGAGTATTTGAGGCCAGCGTCCACGGTGATTTGAGTTTTGATTTTTCAAAATTAAGTATGGTCGTGTTTAACTTAAATTAAGTTTATCTTGAAGATAAGGTTGTGATGCTCATTAATCTTACTACTTCATTTTTTTCATGAAATAGATTTTTATATTCATCAATCACAACATTATAATGTTGATCTTATCAAAAAGAAGTATTTATTAACTTACGTATATATGTGAATTTGATCATTTATTCTAATGAAGTCAATTATACATAGAGATAATTTGTATTCCTTTAATCTGTTTCAAATTGTTTGTTGCTTTAATTGCAGGGATAACATTGATGTGTTTTCTCTATCTGCGGCAATTATTTTTTAATTCTTTGTTTTTGGATTTTACATTAGTAATTCACTTAGTTTTCAACTCGATTATGTTATAATAATGTAAACTTTACCTAAATCCCATAATGGAAAAGTCTAATTACTATACATCCCTCATTGTACCAAAATTATCCAATATCCCCTTTTTTTTCAATTTTTCTGATACATTAGTGATGTATCTGATACATCAATTATCTATAGAGTAATTAATGAAGATAATCTATTTATGGATAGTATCTTAATATAAGGTATGATTGGTTCTTTAAATCAATTACTGATCTAATTAATGAGATTAATTTGGTTAAAAAAATAACGGTTGTGTACTTGAAGATTCAAGCCAAAAAACAGAGCATAAATTCAAACCAACTTCGATTTCAATTTTTTTTTTCCAGTTTTGGTGATACATAAGTTATGTATCTGATACATCAACTTTAGATGTAGAATACTTAATGCATATCAATTGTTAAAAAAAGCAGTTGTTATGTTCATAAAGATTCAAGCCAAAAAACAGAGCGTCGTCTCGAATGGAAAAAACAGAGCATCAATTCAAACCGAAGTTGATTTCAATTATTTTTTCACTTTTGCTGATACATAATTTATGTATCTGATACATAACTTTAGCTATAGAATAGTTAATGCACATCAGCTATTTATGGATAGAAGATTGAGATAAGGTATGATTGGCTCTTTATATCAATTATTGATCTAATTAATGAGATTAATTGGTTAAAGAAGGCGACAGTTATGTACATGAATTTTGAAGCCAAAAGTCAGAGCATCGACTCCAAGAAAAACAACAGAGCATCAATTCAAAGCAAACTTCGCGTTTCATCAATTAATCGATATGAATATCCCGATACTACTGAGACATTCTGGAGTTTGGCAATCCGATGTTACTTATGAACAATACAAAAGTGATGGAATCGTTGTCGGTGACAATGTATCTTACTCAAATCTAAAAGCAGCAATCGCTGCTGAATTGAGTGTGGATGAATCAGAGAAAAATATTGAAATCCGATACATAGTTGAAGGTAACTCGTCGCCAATATATATTCGTAATGATATGAGTGTTAATCTTTACATAGAGTTGAAGAAGAAAGAGCCTGGTTTCGTAAATTATCCCCTGTGCATATCAAGCTCTGATATAAAAAGATGTGAGATAAAATCATTCGACAGTACATCTGGAGCAATCGTTTGTGCCGAATCAAACGCGAATGAGTCCCACATTTTTGGTTTAGAAGAATCTGGTAATATCGCAAATTGTTATATAGCAGAATTGGATTTGACAAACTACATAGCTGATACAAATGGTGCGGAAGTGAAGGAGAATCAATTCTATAAGGATAAAGCAACTCTAGTTGATGTAATGGTCAAATACAAAATCAATAATGAATTTAATTTCAAGGTTAAAAGATCCGACAGTAAAAGGTATGCGCATATTCTGCATTTGGAAATTTTGATATTGGATATTATCCAACAGTATGTATCAGATACATATGAATGTGTGTATGTGATACATTCTTAAAAAAATTATTTTTTCCTGTCATGATACATCAAAACTCTATTTCTGTAACTCAGTTAAAAAATGATAATAATGCTGTCAGTATGTATCAGATTCATATGACTCTGTGTATCAGATGCTTTTTTTTTTTCATAATACATACTAAGAAGCATGTATCAAGTACATGCGTTGACACACTTCCTATCAGTATGTCACTTTATTTGTTGATATTATATATGAAAAAATATTGGTATGATACATGCCATTTTTTTTTATAAAAATGCAGTTATGTGTTAGTATGCCTTTCAGACGGCTGTTGTTGGAGAATGAAAGCTTCATGTTGGAAAAAATCCGATATATTCAAAGTTAGATATTTCAATAGTGAACATTCATGTGCACTGAGAGATAGAATTTTCAACAAAGTTCATGCTACAAAGGCTTTTGTTAGTGCATTCACAGCACCTAAATTGGTTAATCATAAGAGAATTCTCACCCCTAATGATATACGAGAGGATATTAAATCAGCGTATGGAATTGATATTACCTATCAACAGGCATGGCGTTCAAAAGAGCATGCTTTGGAGGTGTTAAGGGGAAAACCTGCTGATGGATATAGACTGCTGCCTGTATACATACATATTCTAAAAATCGTATATCCAAATTCGTACATAAGTATGCACAAGTCATCAACTGATGAGTTCATGTATTTGTTCATAGCGTTAAGGCCCTTGATGAGGGGGTTTCAGTTTTGTCGACCAGTAGTTGTTGTTGACGGTGCGCATCTTGATGGACCTTATAAAGGGACGTTTGTATCAGCTAGCACACTTGATGGGGCAGGTATTACTTTCTGATACTGTTGCTTATTGAATAACAGTGTGTCATCTCATTTGTCACGTTTGTTGTGATTCTGATGAATTCTAATAACTATTGTATCGCTATTATTGATTTATTAGGTTGCATATTGTCGTTGGCGTATGGTATTGCTGATACGGAAAATGATGCATCATGGACGTGGTTTTTTCAGAATTTCAAGAATGCATTTGGTGAGAGGGACAATATGTGTGTTGTATCAGATAGGAACGAAAGCATAATCAAGAGTGTAAGCATGGTATTTCCCAATGTTCCTCATTTTGCATGCATATGGCATATATGGAAAAATGTGTGTACTAAATACAGAAGGAGCAAAGCTGTACTAAGTGACATCTTCTATTCAATGGCCAAGGCATACCGAAAAGATGAAGTCGATAAATTAATGGCCAAAGTTGAAAGAATCGATCAACGGGTGGCACAATATTTAAAAAATGCAGGATACGAAAAGTGGTCAAGGGTTCATGCCACTGCCAACAGGGGTAGAATGATGACTTCTAACATCGCAAAATGTATCAATGGATGTATTGTTGAAGCACAAGAGCTGCCTATAATTGACTTTTTGGAGCAAACGAGAATGTTATTTGGTGCTTGGAACTGCAAAAATAGGGAAATAGCATCTTATACAAAACATACTTTGGATACAAAATTCGAAGATATCCTAGTTTCAAACACAATCAAGTGTTCGAGAATGAAGGTACACGATACATACTTTCTGATACATATATACTGATACATCAGTTCTGGTACACAATACATACTTTTTGATACATATATACTGATACATCAGTTCTGATACATCAATTCTGTAATTGATACATACTTTCTGATACATATATGATAAATTTATTTCTTGCTGGCTGATGATTCATCAGTTATGTATAACATGTGCTAATTAAATAATGAAACATCAATTATGATACATAAGTTCTACATTTGATACATAAGTTCTGATACATATATGTAAAGATTATTTTCCTTCAGGCTGTTGATTAATCAGTTATGCATAACATGTTCTAAATATATACTGATACATCAGTATAGATACATTAGTTGTGTAGATGATACATAAGTACTAATAGATATATGTGAAGTTTATTTATATCAGTTTGTTGCTTCGTCATTTAGGTATAGCATGTGCTCATTATACACTGATATATCAATTCGGATACATCAAATGTGTAGTTGATACATAAGTACTGAAACATATAAACATAACATGTTCTAAATATATACTGATACATCAGTTCTGATACATCATTTCTGTAATTGATACATACTTTCTGATACATATATGTGAAATTTATTTCTTGCTGGCTATTGATTCATCTGTTATGTATAACATGTGCTAATTAAATAATGAAACATCAATTATGATACATAAGTTCTACATTTGATACATAAGTTCTGATACATAAATGTAAAGATTATTTTCCTTCAGGCTGTTGATTAATCAGTTATGCATAACATGTTCTAAATATATACTGATACATCAGTGTAGATACATTAGTTGTGTAGATGATACATAAGTACTAATAGATATATGTGAAGTTTATTTATATCAGTTTGTTGCTTCATCATTCAGGTATAGCCTGTGCTTATTATACACTGATATATCAATTCAGATACATTAAATGTGTAGTTGATACATAAGTACTGACACATATAAACATAACATGTTCTAAATATATACTGATACATCAGTTCTGATACATCATTTCTGTAATTGATACATACTTTCTGATACATATATGTGAAATTTATTTCTTGCTGGCTGTTGATTCATCTGTTATGTATATCCTGTGATAATTATTACCCTTTTACATCAGTTCTGATACATAGTTGTGTATGTGAGGAAGGAGTACTGATACATATATTTGAAATATAATTCCTGCAGGTTGTTGCTTCATCAGACTATCTTTATTCTATTTACGAATTAGGTATAAGATACATTGTGTGTCTAGAGAGAAAAATATGCACTTGTGGTAGATTTCAACTAAACGAGATACCATGTCCACATGCAATTGCAGTGTTGAAAAGCAAGAGCATTACTGACCTGCACCCATACTGTTCTGATTACTACAAACCAGAGGCGTTGTCAAAATACTTATGAATTACCAATGGTTCCAATGCCAGATAAGAAAGACTGGACTGCTCCGAAGGAAATTTTGGAAGAATTTGTCTTGCCGCCAATATACAAAAGGATGCCAGGAAGACCAAAGAAAGGGAGAAAAAAGTTCGCTAGTGAGAAGATAACAAGTAGCATAAATTCTTGTGGACGTTGTGGCCACGAAGGCCACAACAGAAAGACTTGTAATTTCATTCCTAAATATATATGATGTTTGTGGTATCTCGGTATACATTCTATTTGAATCATATAATAACATCTATTTTTATATTTTATATTTGAGTTTGACACGTGACATAAACATAAAAATCTTTTCTCAGTTGATATGTATCAAGATTAGTATATTTTATTGCTACAATATTTTGAGGGACCTGATACATGTGCATGATGTATCATAATAAATAAATCTTGATTCATGAAAATCTCATACACATATAATATGTATCAGAATTCACAAAATATGACACTTATGAATATGATACTCGATACAAGTTTGATACAGTAGAATATAAAACATAAACTTTGATTTTATATTCGAGTTTGACACCAGAGAAAAATATACTAAATCTGATATATGGAAAGATTAAAACATACTAAATCTGATACATTACAGTTAATGTATCAGATATATTAAAAGTAGCAGAAACATTTAAAATGTTTACTATCAAAAAAAAACTATTGGACATCAATCAGTTCTCCTTGCCTTGGAGAGATATCTCTCCTAGGTTTTTTTGGATCGTCGTTATCGCTAACATAACCATCCATGGCCTTCTGACAGCCATATCTCCATAAGAGTGCGACATATCTTGAATGGAAGAATTCAGCGTTTAGTCCAGTATTTGGATTAGAAATTCCATCACTAAGATATTCAGCAAAAATGGCCAGGAAAACTCCACAATCCCTACAAAAAAAGGAATACACAAGTTTAAAAAAAGTAAAATTGACATATGAATGATTTAGGTATACATAATTGTTAATACTCACAAGCTGTCACTTCCCTGTTGCGCAATTCCTTCAACATACTCAACTGTAAATGGGTGATATGGTTCAAACATGTTACCAGTTGATTTGTCCTTGTATGAATCAAGAGACGACCAATCAGTACGTTCATTGTTGTCAAAGAAACCACTATCATGCAGGTATGTTGGTAGCATTGCTGCTATCTTTTGGATCTCTAGGGAAGGGTTGCTACTTCTTCGTCTAGGCGATGAATCATACACACGTATCAACCTCTCTTTCAACACAACTACCGCAAGAACCCAATGAAAATCCCTGTCGCAGTTTACTGGAATGTATACCTCATTTACCAAATGCCAGGGCAAACCGACTGGTATTGAGAAACCTCTTATTATGTTCTTCACGAATCTCTCGTGATGAGCTGTAACAGTGGCCCTTGCCATATCTTCTTGTGTAGAAATGTTAGGTGGAAGGTGATAGTAGCGTGTGTGTGCATATTCGATGTAAATTTTGAAAATGCAGTTTGTCGTTGTGTATCGATACTGATTGCTCAACTGCATCTTCGATTTCTTCCGAAGGTAGTAAAATATTACATCGATGTACTGCACATTTTAAGAAAGTATTAGTTATATAACAACTAGCATCATGTATCAGATTATGTATGTATCAGATACATTAATCTATGTATGTATCAGATACATTAATCTGTATGTATCAGGTAGTAAGTCTGAGTTGTATCATATTATTTATGATGAAATTTTTACCTCATCGTTCCAGCATCTATTCGGCTGTGATATTAGGTAGAACCAGTTCTTATCTTTAGGAAATGCCACTACAAAGTCTATTTTTTCAAAGCCGAATGAAGAGCACTTAGATCTGTAATGATCCTCCTTCGAATTCCTGAATGAAAACTTGTAGTTTAATAACATAACAAATATAATACATAACTTATATGGGTATAATTTGAATATATCATACTTACTTGTTGCCGTGCGATTTTAGTAGTCCTTTATCTATCCATTGAGAGTAGTCTGTGATAAGCTCGGATGGGGGATGATAGCATATACCAAAATCTTTAAAAGGGTGTGCCTGATGCATAACAGCTGACAAATTTTCCTTTCCCTTTTCACTCGACCCAAAGTTTGAAAGATACGGCGACTGTAAGATCTTCGAAGGAATCCTGCTTCTTCAAAATGGTGTCTTCGCATCGTCAGACAATACATTGGCTTTTGATGGAAGAGTGGTTGGTAGCTGGCTATCGCGTAATAGACATTCATCCTGAACTTGCTCATGACTAACAACTGTCAATGGCATGGCTGGTAATGGAAGTCCGTATATTAGAGCATCTATCACATCCAGAGTTTCGGTCGAAAATGATGCTGAAGTATTGGATTCCGATGTGCTTGGTTTGATTTTTTCTTTTTCAATCTCCTCAACTTGCTCTTCTACTTTGTCAGTTTTATCATCGGCTACTCTTCCATCTTTCTTTCCAGTATTCTACATATAATGTATAACGTCATTAAAAAACTTAATAATGTTGACTTTATCTCAGTAATGTATCTGATACATTACCTGTAATGTATCAGATATCAGCAATAAGCTGATCAATATCTGCTCTTTGTGGTTTCATTTGGTGTGCTGATACATCCTTCAATTGTGGTGTAAAAATTAATGTTTTCGGTTCCTACAAATGTTAAAAAAATAATTACTTAATAAAAAACTACGGATATCATACATTATCTTAAAAAACCAATTACTTAATAAAAAATCTGCTGATATCATACATCATCTGCTACAATGTTATGTTGTGATACATCATCCACCTTTTGTATCTTGACGGATGGTTCATCTTTCTGAAAACATAATAACATTTACTTATGATATATATGTACTAAATGTCTAGATATATATATATATATATATATATATTTAAAGAGGTTGAGCTTATACAATATATATATATATAGCATCAAATTGTTCATCAATTTATTTCTGATACATTACCTTTAATGTATTAGAAGAAACCTGCTGATCAAATAATTCTGGAACATCTGCTGAAATGTTTTGTTCTGATATATTTTCCATCTGTTTTATCATGGTGGATGGTTCAGGTCCCTGAAAATATAATAATATTTACATTTGATACATGACAATGAAAAGTATCCAGAAGTTTAAAAGCATAAATATCAAATATTACATGATGTATGTACCTTAATATCTTCCTGGACATTAGATTGGTCATTTTGTTGGGGTGGGTCAGATTTATTTACAAAATTGTACACCTCCAATCCAGTAGGTGCTTTTTGTTGTTCAACCACATGGAATGTTTGATTAAAATCATCTGTTTTAACTTGAGATGATGTGCCAGTCATTCGGTTCGCCATACTGTCGATGACTTTCAAAAGATCAATGTGATTTGAATCAATTTTATTCTCCAAACGCTCGAACTTTCGGTCAACCTTGATACATGTATATGAAAAATCAGAATGTATCACCTAATTAAAAGTATATTGTATGTGATACATCTTAAAGTAATAACTTACGTATCTCTTTAGAGACTTCTTTATGGACTTCTTCAATGCTTTGAATTGCATATGAATAATTTGATCTGAATGACCGGAAGATTCACCTTCTACAACTGACTTTGCCCCTGGTACATTGTCAGGAGAAACATGCTTTTCTGATTCATTTGGTGGTATGAAATCCTTGTGCATGTTGTCTGTTTCTACTTGAATTGGCTCTTTAGTAGGGGAAGTCTTCATTCTTTTGGAAGGAGGTGGAGAAGATGTATCAGCGACATGACTGAATTTTTTTAATAATTCTATGGGTGATGTTGTTGAAAAGTCCTCAAATCCGGGGACTTCATGAGGTTTTCTGAAATTGACCTTGGCAGCCGATGTTGAAGCTTCAGATTTCTGTTGGCTGCCATGAATGACAATAGATTCCATTTCATGTTGAGATTGGACAATGTTGGAGCATGGATACTGCAAAAAATATTGATTGATTGTCAGAAAATAATTGAATAATTGATACATATTAATTCTGATACATAAACATGATGTATCAGAAATATTAATCATTCATACATGAGAAACTGATAGAAAAACAACATTATCTGATATATAAATGCAGATGTATCATGAGATGTAATTCTTGATACATTATAATTTGATACATAAGATAGAGTTTTCATGAGCTGTAAATACTGATAAATGAGTTTCTGGTACATACAATTATATGTATCAGAAAGGTTATATAAAGTATATGTATCAGATACATTATATCTTGATACATTTATATCCTGATACATAAATATATGAGCTGATATATCTACTTTATGAATCAAATTATACTGTATCAAGGTCATGAATATATAATGTATCTTAGATGTTATGTATAATGAATCAGTGCATAAACGAATAATATTCAAAGCATGTACCTCACTGAAGATGGTAGACATGAAGGTCTTAAATTTTGGCTTCACGGAGACAACACGCCAGTTAAGAATTCTAGGAATTTTATTACCCACTCTTACAGCAATTTCAGAGGGAACTTGAGATGCACATTCATATATCCAAACATTCAGAGCGTATGGTATGCCGCCTAGACGATACATTTGTTTGGCATTTGAAAACTCCTGACGCATTCCTTTTATCAATTTTGAAAATGCTATTTTCCCCCATGGATATTGCTCATACCTACCATCTTCTATCATCTTAAAATCATCAACAGATATAGGTGCATCACCTAGTTGAGAAAAAACAAAAGTGTGGATGAAATAGAGAATGGCCATCTGAACAGCGTCTTCGTTTGTTTTCCATCCTCCAACCAAAAAACGCTCAACGAAACGAGCTTTGTTGACCCCATTTTTGGCACCAGAAAAATATAAAGACAATAATCTACTTGTTTGGTCATCAGAATATCGAAAGTCATTGATATTACCGGTATATCGCAAACCAGTAATGATGGCAAAATCATTTATTGTAAATCGTAGTATATTACCCTACACATGACGAATGTGCAATTCTTCTTTGTTTTTTTGCTCTACCTCAAGAAGTAAGAGGCATTTTATGATTTGCCCTTGAAAATTGCAGTTTGGCATATCTAAGTAGTGACCAAATATGGATTGCCTAAATAACTTTATACCTTCTTCACCTATTGATGATTCAAAATCATCAAGAAAATTAGCCCTATATGCCGTTCCGAATCTCAATGGGTAGGACGAGATCTTTTTGATGACGTATTTCATTCCCTGCATTGACATGAAAATATCTGATGCATGAGATGAGATTCTGATACATACAGAAGATGTATCAGAAACAGTTATATATTAGATTCTGATACATAAATGTAGATGTATCAGAAACATTAAAACTTGAAACATCAGAAAATGACACTTACACATGATGTATCAGAAATAGTAAATCTCCAAAAAATTGCATTTAAAAAATACATTATGTATCTGATACATAAATGTATATGTATCAGAATCATTAAAACTTGAAATAACAGAAACTAAGACTTAAACATGATGTATAAGAAATAGTAAATCTCAAAAAATTGCATTTGAAAAAGACATTATGTATCTGATACATAAATGTAGATGTATCAGAATCATTAAAACTTGAAATAACAGAAACTGAGACTTAAACATGATGTATCAAAAATAGTAAATCTCAAAAAAATGCATTTGAAAAAGACATTATGTATCTGATACATAAATGATATGTATCAGCATCATTAAAACTTGAAACAACATAAAATGACACTTAAACATGATGTATCAGAAATAGTAAATCTCCAAAAAATTGCATTTGAA
This sequence comes from Solanum dulcamara, assembly GCF_947179165.1. Taxonomy (NCBI): domain Eukaryota; kingdom Viridiplantae; phylum Streptophyta; class Magnoliopsida; order Solanales; family Solanaceae; genus Solanum; species Solanum dulcamara. The sequence goes on from NC_077247.1 coordinate 39,900,697, forward strand.
AAAGACATTATGTATCTGATACATAAATGTATATGTATCAGAATCATTAAAACTTAAAAACAATAGAAACTGACACTTAAACATGATGTATCAGAAATAGTAAATATCCAAAAAAAATCCTTTTAAAAAGACATTATGTATCTGATACATAAATGATATGTATCAGAATCATTAAAACCTTCACAAAATTTTCATTCTAAAACAAAAAACTTAATTGAACCCATACCTTTGGGAGATTAGGGCGTGTTGTAACCCCTTCAATCTTGTTGTCTATTTCTTTGGGTGCATGTTTAACTGTAGCTTTCGACTTTAATTTCTCACGTAGCTTATTCATCACTGCTAGATCATTACGATGTTTAGATCTAACCTCGTCGTAACCTTCCCAAGACGAATCAGAACCAGGAGAAACAAGAATTCTTTGATTTTTATTGGACTGTTTGAGACCATGAACGGATTTCATATGTATCATTGAAGGTATGAGAAACAAAAATAGAAAGATTTACAGAAGAAAGCAAATGATAAAAATTTAGAAGATTTTTCAAAGATTTTTAGAAGAAATCAAAATATACAAATTTTAGGAGAAATCAGATTGAATGAGGATGAAGTGAAATTCCATATAAGGAAAGATTAAAATATACCTTAGTTGGAACCTTGAAATTGATTAACGGTTGAAGAGTATCAAATTAACTAGAGCAAATTAGGGCGAGGATGAAGGAAGAGGCGGATGTATCAGTGAGGTATAGAGAGAGAAAGGAAAAAGAGGGAATTTGGAAAAATTTTGGTGTAGAAGGGAATAAAAATAAATATAGCATCATATTATGTGTAAAAGGGTAATTTTCCCTATAATAATTACATGGTCTCTATCATTCACAAAGCCAAAATTGTTAACGCAAAATTTGAAGCACTTACAATTTTAATGTGACTTATTAATCTGAAATTATCAGCGATATATGTAGATGGCATTGTGGTTGATCGAACGAGATTCAATTTAAATAATTTTCAGGCTTTGCGAAAAAAAATAATACTATTAATTAGGTATGATAATATTTGACTTGAAATTTTATAATTATTATCTTTACCGAAAGATATTACAACAACATAATCAGGAACCTACCAGATGAAGTGATAAGGAATCCTAGAAAAGATCGATTGAAACTCCCTCCATGGTCCCACGAAGATCTCTACGTACTTGTTCAGGACAGGTGAGATCTTCGGTCTGCGTGCCTGGGAGCAGCTCAAACAAAGAAAAGTGATTGAGGAGAAGGTTTCAGGAAGAAGTGAAATAACTGAAATGTTTAAATGAAAGACATATTAATCTTTAGGATAAGCCTAGACATAAGGCTTTAATGGACATATAGAGGAGAGGAGTTTAGACAGGCTTCATCATTTTTTCTTGATATTGTTAATTAATTTGAGACTCAATATGAATAATAGATGATAATGAGCCACTATTGAAAGCTTCATCAGTGTCTTTTCTATGCTAAGCAATAATAGAAGGGAGTGATTGTTGGGTTTTAAAGGTTTGAATGAAAAATGAAAGTTTGTCACTCTTTCGAAAGGTTGCGACTTTTTTAAAGAGTTGCTACTTTTGTGAAAGGTTGTGACTTTTGAGAAGGGTTGTGTCTGTTCGATAAGCCACAATAAGCACCTGTTCACACTACCCTTTGTTGTCTATAAATAGAAGATTTTCCTCTCACTTTTAAACATCACATTTTTCCTTCTTCTGCATATATATTTTCTTTCAAACAAAGTTGAGTCTTTGTGTGATTTTTTGCTGGCTTTTGAGTTCGCTGAAATTATTGAAGTTTGAGGTACCGCTACTTCTTTAATAATTTATCCGTTTTATCTTGGGAGGAAATAATCCATAACTTCGGGTACAATGAGGGGATTAAATTCCTTAAGGACACACAGTGAATTCTGTGGACTCAGATACTATTTTTTATTTTCATTTTTATTGTTTCTGGTTTGCTAACCTTAATACAGGAGGAGTAACAGTGACTTGGGTATGTTGTTCACTGGCTATGGAGTTTGTAATTTGATGGTTTGTTTTCTATGTTGATCTCTTAATAATACCTTTAAAAAGATGTGAAGACGCAATATTATTTAGTTTCTACTTTGTGAGGCTATAATTAATAAAATGTTATTTTATTTTCTTGAAATTAGCTATTCCGATTTTTATATGGAATAGTTAATCCATCATTTAGTATAAATCAGGAAAGTATAATCACAAGACTAACTAAAAAAACTCATATATATATATATATATATATATATATATATATATATATATATGAGTTTTTTGCTCTTGAATTATGTAACAAATTTATTACTTTGAATACAAGTGTTAATAGACTAATTGAGTTTATACTTTGGAGGATAATATTTCCTAATCAAGAGATACAATTTTTGAGTGGACTGATTAAAAAAATTGAAAGTGAATAATAAATAGTTTGTGAAATAAAATAATTATATTCACTATAAATATGTAAGCTTTTGGATGTTGAGAAGTATGCTTTTGCTAGCTTGATATGGAGAAGAAGGAAATCTACAAATATTCATTAAAAACTAAATTTTCACCAAAATAAATTTATTTTAATTTAAGTTACTAAGGAAATGATGGCATAAATTTGAAGGATTATTTATACAATTTTGCCACAAAGCAAGAAAAAGTAAATAGATAAGTCCGAATTAGATTTGAGTTTGAAAAGAACATATCTAAATTTCAGATGATTTAATTTAAAGATAGCGTAATTGCATTTTAATATTCACTTTATTTAATGAAAAAGAAAAGAATTTTTTTAAAAAGATTTAGGTAGATAAATTCTGTTAAAACTTGAGATGACAAGATATATCAATATTCGATATGCTAAATTTTTAACAAGGTCATGTACATATATAACACCAAGGATTTGCTTCTCCATTTGTATACAATTAATTTTGATGATATATAGTATAAGCGTAGATTAAGCATGTATTAAATTTTTATGTTCATGTTTCTATTTTATGATAATTTATTGTTTGATTTGTGCCCAATTTGAATTAATTAAAAATAAAATTTGCCTTGATAAAAGTTCAGCAGAGTATTTTTGTAAAACTAAAAGTGTAGTGGATCATAGCTATATAAAATATAAATAATATCATAACAAAGAAAATTGTGTATTACTAATACTACTTTAATGTGCTCAAATAAATCAGTTAATGATTTTATACAATTAATTTATAAGAATATTAAAAAGTAAATAATATATGTTAGCGCATTATGTATAATGTGTTATTTTCTGTATAATTATCCGCGTATTGCGTGGACATCTATATCAGTTTTAAATTAATATTAACAATAAATATATATATAATTATTTTATTTATATTGGCATAATACATAAATTGACCCTTAAATTTGGCTTTAAATTTTAAATATGACCTCCAACTTTCATAGTACACAAGTAAGCATTTTAACTATTCATTTCTTAAACAAAAAAACACACAAAGCCAACAGCCTTGGTGCGTGATGTACAAATGTTCCTACATGAATCTTTTAGCCACTCAGTGACTGCCACATAATTACAACCTTTACACATATTTTATAATTAAAAAAACAAAAAATAAAGAAAACAAAAGAAAATCCTGCCCCACCCCCTCACCACTAGCCCAACTCAGCCCACTCACCCCCCGCCAAAAAAAAAAATTGTTTTGAAAAAAAGTTTTGAATAGTTTTTTATTGCATCACCCCACCCAGTCCACCCTGACCCCCTTTCAAAAAAAAATAATTTTATCTTGAAATAAAAAATTTGATTTTTTTTGTTTTCTTGGACCACCCCATCCCCACCCCACTCATCCCCTCTGCCGTCAAAATTAATTTTGTTTTGAAAAAAAAAGTTCTGATTTTTTTTGGGTGTTTTGCACCACCCACCCCTAGCCCAGCCCTATCCCTCCCCAAAAAAACAAAATAACCACCTAAGACATATATATATATATATATATATATATATATATATATATATATATGGTATTCATCAAGGGTAGAGTTGTCATTTTCGCTTTTTTTTATTGTTGTGACCTCGAAAATTACACTTAACGCGTCTGAATTGCGTTCCGATCACGCACTATGCCAAATTGGATTCACGTATTTTTGGTTTAAGAAATGGATAGTTAAAGGATTTACTTGTGCACTATAAAAGTTGGAGGTCATATTTAAAATTTGAAGCCAAGTTTATGCCATTTATATTCTACTCGGTATAAGCAGGGGTATTTTGGTCCTTGTAAGCGCAGCGTTCATTCTGCTATATGGTGCTTCTCAGTTGTCACAATTAACATTCCTACATCGCCTTCAGATTTGTTCAGCTCTGGTTGTCTCTTTTAATGTATGTATCTGCTCTGCTTTTGGTTAATCTTTCCTCTTGGTCCAATTTGTTTCTTTTCTCTGTGATTCGGATGTATATATATGTGTTCGTATTTGAACTGAATTCAGGGATTTGCCCTTAAATTTTTATGGGAATACTCATATTACTTGTATTGATCAAATAGAAAAATCCCATTTGGTAGACAAAACATACAGTCATCTGTACTTACTGGGATTTCGTGGGAGAACTAATATTTCTGTTGGGACTCTAGTCTCTATGGTGACATAGAAGACTACCACGCAAGAACCAGTGAGTGTCAATCTTATGCTCTAGTTTATGTTCTTGGGTAAATTGAAAGCAGAGGTGTTAGCATAGTTTCATCACACAGAAAGTTGCTTCATGTTTTATTTCCCTTTCAGACATGAAACAAAGCGTTTTTTTTGTGTACTAAATTTGCACTAATAGTCCAGTATATGTACGCGGACCTTATCTCTACTTTTGTTGGGGTAGAGTGTTTTTTCCCGATAGACCTTGGACTCAAAAGAAGTGTAATCAAAGCAGGATTGAAAGGAAATAACAACAGAAAAATAGCAAGATAAGCAAAGCAAATGATGCAAGATATAGTAGTAAAAATGAAGTATAAGATACTGCGTGACTACTAAATAATACTACTATTGGTACATCCACACACCTCCTCTTCACATACCCTGATTATTTAGCCTTGCTTTCCTCATCTTGTCCACCGTGGAGACCACTCTCACCTTGTCCTGTATAACTTTATTTCTGATTCTATCTTTTTGTTTCTTTTGATAAGAAACAAAAGGTACAAAATTTTCTTCCCCGGTGTAGCTATGTAGGGAACTAATAAAATCTATCCCTCAAAACTACCCTCAAATGGCAAGCTGGGATCTTATATCTAAGATCATAATATGTATGTACTATTTGAGTTTTCTTGCTTTCCAGCTAAATGAGGTGTCTATAAGTCACCCACCAGACACCATCTAGATTCATAAGCATGTTCCAATTCTCTGTTTCTACTGAGCAGTGCAAGAGGAGATTAATTAGACTTTCCAACTTTCTTTTTTTATCCAATTGTCCTTTGGTAGGCAAGCATCATGCAACACAATTCAACCCATGCAAGCCACTTTAAGTGGAGTTCTAATATTCAGAAACATATGCAAGGCAAAATATCATTCTTGGATAGAGTGTTGTAACATGCCTTTGCTATAAATGTTTCTTGTCTATTACTATTCCATCTCGAAGTGTCTGCCCCTTCATATAGCCGTTGCTCCACGTGGCTAGACTTTCAATTTCCTAATCTTGACAACTCTTTCTAAATCTGATATTCCAGCTATTATTTTGCTTGTATTGAGCAATGGTGGCTTCAGGACATGAGGAAAATTTGTACAATGGTAGCAAAACCTGTTCTATACATACTATCTTGATGCTTGAGTATGGACTTTCTCTAGTCTACTCATGCTCCAAATTTTGACTTTTGCCTGTAATTTTTCTCAATCTAGATATCCTATTATGGTCTTGTATCATTAGCTCTCCAGCAATAATTGCTTTTATTTGTTTACGAAACTCCAACACCAAGTTCCATATCTTCTTTTTTTGGTTGATTATAATTTTATATCTACCAACATTAACCATGTTTTCTCACCCTTCAGGCTCCTAAGCAGTGAACTGCTGTGAAAGATGGAGCAGGACCACTTGGCTGAGTCGCTCAATGACCTTTTCACAAATGTTTCCACGATGATTAGAGGCGAACTGCAGGTATAAGAAAGTTTTGTTTCTGTGCCTTTTTTTCAACAATGCTGTTTTGTATATTGTCATTTCCTTTTTCTTTTCTTTCATTAGGTATGTGAGGAGAGGAGGTTCTCAGTTACAGGAGTTGATAAACTTCTGTAGATGTTAGTCTTTCTTCATTTTCGTTTGTTGTCCTATACCTTCGCGTCTTACTAATTATGCAACTAGTGTTGCACTTACATGTAGAGCAGGATGGACAGAATTTTCAAAGGAAATTAATCATTCTTTACATGTTCCTCACACGTGTTTCTCATGGTATTCCTACTGCTACGTTGCTATCCCAATAACAACCGAATAGTTTACCTTAGTAGTCAGCTTAGAAATAATTTGCACAGATGACGTGGAAGATTGCTTTTGAAGAGTCTGGCAAATGTGTAATTCAGAAATGATCAATTAATGGTAACTATTTGTTGCAAGGAGAAAATACTGGGAAATTTTTATTTCATAGTTGTTCCTACCTTGGTATATTAGAAACTATTATTGCACAACAAGCTTATGCTTTTTTTTTTTTCATTGTATCCCAGGAAACTAACAATGCACTTGAACTTGTGGAGAAAATGAATACAAGAGTTGCTGAAGAATATAAAGGCTTTGGAGATGTGGCTTCAGGATTGAGGATCTTTGTGGAGCAATTGAAGTCTAAGAGTGGCAGCTTTGACGAGTACGTTCAACAGATTGACACAATTGAACAGCAAGTTACAGAATTTGAAGCTGTAATTTTGATGCTTGATAAGTATGTCTCACTGCTGGAATCCAAAGTGCAATCTGCTTACCAAATTCCTCCACCATGAATCAACAGTTTTTTATCTTCTTTTTGTTTCTATTGCAATACCCTAAAAGCTGTTCCTGGATTGAATCAAACTTGGTTTTTGTATGTTATCAAGCAACACCATACATATAACAAGAAAATGAATTTACCAACCGTTCTATCTCAAACGGAATGAGTATATTTGAATGAGTTAAAAGTACATATATTTTTTCACACCATAAGTTTGCTTGTTCATCTTTCTGCAGTTTATAGGAATTTTTTTATTGTCTTAACTCTTTTTCTCCGATATTGTTTTTACTCTTCTTTTAAATTTAGTGTTCTCACTTCTTGTCTGCTGCCATGCCTCGATATTTTGGACGACTAAAATCAGTCAATTTTGAAGTACTAACAATTTTATTTATTTTCTGGGTTGGGAGAAGTAAAAATGGAAACGAGAAGGATTCCCATAAACTTTCGCGCATGAAATGGCGTGCCCTAAGATGTAAATGAAGGGAAGTGGAACCAAAGAGCATATACTGTCAAATGCTTTCTCAAATACTTATTGTTTACTACAAAACAATTAATCACCACAGCATTCAAAAGATAGGTAACTGGAGAAAGAATTTTCACAAGTGAGTAATTGGAAAATTCTACCCTCTTGAAGCAGGTGAATTGAATAATATGTCTGATCTCATAATATCAACAAGAAATTGCCACCAGTAGCATCTTTCATTAGTTAAAGCAGTGATCACATTTTATACAAGATCATGCTAATTAGTACAAGGAAAAAAAGATGCAGAACACTCTTAGCCAGCTAATATAATACGGCATATCAATGTTGTTTCTTGCTTTCTTTGGTGGTTCTGGATCCATAAACTTTTCATTCCTGTCCATTCTAGCTCTTGCAATATATCTCTCTGATCTGTGTTTGCTGGTATGCTTTTCACTCTCTCTTTTCTGTACTTGATCTAGATTTCTCTGTCTGGTATGTGCATGGCTTGCATCTACAATCTGTGCTATCTCGACTTTTCAAGGTTTTTCTATCTGGTCCATACTTTGCGCATTTCCATTGGTAGAAACAGTCGATTTCTCAATAGCTGATATGAACTTCTTCAGATGTTTTATGTACTCAGGGTAGAGCTCTAGATCACAATGGTTACCTCCTTCAACCCACAACGGGTCATATTTTTGCTTACATAGTTCAAAGAGCTGCTTACCATGGGAACAATCCACAACATCATCTGCGGTACCCTAGAAATGTCATGAAAGTCATATGAGGATGTCAGCTAGCAATTGTAGAATCAGGCGTCACCATTGTAGTTCTTGATTCTAAGGAGTTAATTCATCCAAACTACTGGCCTTCTATCTCTACCATTCCCTATGGTTTTGACTCATTTCCTGAGGATAGCTTAGATGATATAGAATAATTTTTGTTCTGCTGTTATATACTATTCTCTAGCTGGGAAACAATCAATATAGAAAACAAGGGCATAACTTCATAATTAATTACTAAAAAGAAGACTTTTATCAATGAAGTCATGCAAAGAAAAAGAAAATAAGATGAGCGAAGTACATTCCCAGAAAACAGTGGTTAAGAGTAGGAGCTGACAGGGAAAGACTGGAGGAGGAAAAGGAATAAGGGATTAAACTGAATGGTTACATCCCTCATGAGAATAATCTGGCCTCTAATTAGTTCCCCACAAAACAATCAGCCACAAAATAGAAGCGATTCATCAGTCCCTAACCAATACTCACAGAATAACAAGTGAATCAATTTTTGCTAATTTAGCGACAGTTACTAATCCATGACAGAAGAAAAAAGCACATTTAAGGTAAGATGACATATTTATGACGGGAATATGGATACTCACATGAATAATGAGGACCGGACATTCGACTAATGGTATCTTGTCAATGTTCTGCTTTGGGAAAAGAAAGAAAAACAGCTAATTACAAGAAGAAAATAAAGAAAACCAAAATTTGGTCAAATAGAGCTCCACATAACTACCACAAACAGAAGGTTAACCTTAAATATGTCAAACCAGTATGTCCGCTTAACTGGATGCAAGACGCGAACTCCAGAGAGTATCGGGCTGTGTAGAACAACTGCCCTCAATCTTGATAAGCGGGATCCCATATCTACTGTTGGTCCACTACCAACAGACTGTCCATATAATATTATATCCTCCTCTTTCACCCCGTATGTCTCTTCAAGACACTTATATGCAGCTTCTATGTCGGCGTAAGTGTTCTGCTCACTTGGCTATAGAAAAATAAGAATACAGAGTCAAATACTTTCATCTCAAACAGCCTAAATTTAATCATCTACAGAAATATTCCATACCTTGCCAGTGGACTGTCCATACCCTGAATAGTCATACCTGCCAGAAAGGAGAGAAAACTCAGAAATATTATGGTGAGTTTAACTTCCAATATGTACAGCCTTTTTGGTGTTCCTTTTTACTGTTTTTTCAACTGTGACATCAGGGATCCGATTTGAAGTCACAACTTTAATTACTTCACAGAAGACTCAGCAAACTTTCCTAAACCTAGCAGCTTCTCTTCTTCCAAATTTCATGGAAAAATATAATCTGGTACTTCGTTTAAAGGAGAGAAGGAAGAAATCAAATGAGAAGGAAAAATGAGCATCTATTAGAATTTCAAGATCATATACTTTCTGAGGAGCTCGAAATAATTCGTGAGATGACATATGTCAAAAGTTAGGTTTGTATCACTTTGTACAAACCACACAAGCAAGACACAATAAAGCTTATGTCTTAACAAAAGAAACATACTTTTTCAACATATTAATGCATATCCACCAGGTCAGACTGGAAATAAAAATCCCCAAACCATTTCAAAGTCTAACAACGACGTCAACTTTGAGGAGAGGGAACAAACACCAATCACAAAAGTTAGAACATCAGTAATCAACAAGCCTTCTCTTCACATGTAAAGATCACATACAAAACAATTAAGAACAGTAGATATCACATTCGGGTCATGGTTGTTGACACATATCATTGTGAGAAAACGTTTTCCTGTAGCAAGCACAAGCTTATCCCTGAATCACTAGATGCACCTCCTGAGCCTTAAGTTAGCTTAATTCTATTCTAAATTGATAAGCACATACATAAGAGTCACATATTATGTAACCCACTGTCAGTAACAGAGGCTAATCCACATTCCGTATTGATTATGTAACCTACGGTCATGAGCACGGATATAGATAAAATTTTGATGATATCAAAGTGCAGCCACTGCTTTTGAATTCCAGAACCATACCAATTAGGTTCTAATCCAACACAAAAGTCTTCACTAACACAACCTAAAACATCAAGCATTCTGAATCTCAGTATTACAGAGAGAAGAATACCCCATCAAATTGACCCGGAGATGGAGACTGAGTTCTGTAAACAAATCATACATCTGCCCTAAATCAGCAGCGTTTCCGTGTGAGTAGAGCACGGTCAGCTTCGCAGCCGGATTCCTCACGTACATAGCAATTATCTCCGTACCCCTCTTCGTCCATAGCTTCAAAATGTCAACGTCTTCCCCTTGAACCACCTCTGTCATCTTAAGTTTTCCGGTCGATTCTTCCACCACCACCCCATACGACGGCGGATTAGGCGGGAAAAAAGCAAACTTTGCCGCCATAGACGACGTTACAGCTCCCATCGCTCCCCCTCCCCCTATGTGTATATGTAAAAAGAAAAAGTTTCAATCAATTACCGGAATAGCTACATTCATCATACCCGAAACTAATCGATCATGTAAAAATCAATCCGAACGAGATATGTTTAAATTGTCTATGAAGATGAAAAGCCTGCAAATTGTGGAATACACAAAATTATGCATATGGGAGTTGTAAGGTTTCCGGCGAGAGATGATCATGAGGGGTTGAGACGAATGGGAGCTGTACGGAGAAAATCAGATTTTTCTTTTTTCATTTGGAGAAAATGATTTTGGTGGTGGTTTTCTCTGACACGTGGCAGCTCCTAGTATATCGTGATGTCCGTCCAACGCTTTTTGTGTACAGCTACGTACGAAGAAATACTGTCACCATTTTATAGAAATTTCATTACTTTATATAAGTTAATTATTTAGATATATATTAATTTGTACTATTATAGATTTTATCAAATTTTAATGCGGCCATATATATAAGAGTGTACAAAAATCAAATTGAAAAAAATATTATTGAGTAATTGCTATTAAGTTATTTGCTTAATTGGTTTTTAATAGTTTTATAAAAAAATTATCGGGTTATTGATTCGATATTGATTTTAATATTGGATTACTGGATAAACCGATAACTCATTAATACAATAGTAATTTACTACTTTACCCCTAAATAAATATTAAATATTAATATCAATATCTTATTGGTTACTACTTTTGCCTTTTAGCCTTCAATTCACATTATTGACCTAGTTCTTTTATTTTGCATTTGTAGAAATCTTTTCATGTTAGTCATTATTGTTTCTATTTTATGAGCATTTCGTAAAATTATATTATTGTCTTGTTGCGCCAAATTATTGGAGAAATCATATAATTATTTTATGAGCATTTTCTTATTGGTTAAATTGAAAATCAAACCGTTAAGGACCAAAACTGATAAAATGAAAACAAAAATCTTATTGGTTTGTTATTGGTTTAACATATTTCAAAATCGAAAATCGATAAATTGAACTGGTAATACATAAAATCGAACCGAACCTACCGATGCATAGCCCTACATATACATGTATCCAAGTAGATTCGCATGTATCTGTAATACATAGACAATTCTCGTTTGGCTCCCTTGCATTTTGCTCGACACTCTCCAATATATTTGGTATTCCAGATAAATGCGAATCACACCAAATATTTATAGATATATGTATCCAGTGTGTATCTATTGTGATACACATGTATTTGGGATACATAGACAAATCTCGCTCGCCTCTCTCCCTATTTTAGTTTATCCGATAGCAAAAAAACATATATCTAAGTGTATCTGACTTGAAATTTGATATAAGATTATTAATTAGTGATATAAAATATAATTATTGTAAACTAAAGAGAGAATTAGTAAAAATGATAGTAATATTTGTGTAATTAGATAGTTTCAACAACAAAAAAAATACCATATTAGTTACTCTTTGAATTAATTTATATGACATGATTCAGATTTTGATAGTCCAACTATTTTATTTTGACATTCGGATATATAATCTTTAAGGTTGAAAAATAATTTACATGAAGTTACATAAAAGTACTATAAGTCACTAAAATTAATATTTTACTATAGTTAAAGTACATACAAATAAATCGACGTAAAGAATTTTTTTGTTTGACTCTCCAAATTTAAACTGTCATGTAAATTGAGATAAAGAAAGTAAATTTTATAAGTGAAATTAGCTACGAAAAATAAGTTTCACAGACAAAATTTATAACGATTCTCATCGTTTTATGAATATTACTTGTTTTCTCCATTTTAATACTCCTCATAATTTTTTATATGTGATTTATGACTTACATGGATGGTTAGTATAGATCGTGAGGTGTTCGGGAGCGATGCAAGTCATTGATTAAGTTCTTGAGTTTAATAAAGTTAAGTTTAATCATGATCAACTTTCGATCAAGACGACCTTGAAATATTATTTTGATGTTCCCAACATGTTCGAAACATAATTTCTTTTCATATTTAATTTGTTTTAATGGAATTTCAAACATATCTCGTCATTCCGAGTCTATTAGAATTTTTGGTTATTTTGGATAACTAATTTAGTTGGTGGTTAATGGGTCAGATTCATAATTTATTTAGTATCTTTATGTGATGTGGCCCATGTAAGAGAATTTACAGATTACGATTTTTAGGATAAAATTTTATTTTGGAAATCAAATAATGATCCGTGTTGGCTGAAATTTGATGTGCGAGTTTATTTTAGTATGAGTAAATATAATCATATTTGAATTCGGGGGTTCGAGGTGACTTTTTGAACCCAATTTTTTACTCAAATAAATATAGCAATATATGTGTCATTAAATTTATATTTTTATGAATATTATGTATTTGAACAGATTTTGATCATTCAGAAGCGCTACGGAAGAGCAAATTCATAATTTGACACATGAGCTTCGATTTGAGGCAAGTAGAGATTCCTGACTTCTTTAAAGTGTTAGTTTATGAAATAAATAAATATAATGGTAATGAATAATTAGAGGGTCCCGTATAAATGAGATAACGAGCATTTATGTGGGTACTAGTGTTATAATATGAAAAAATTTACATCAAATTGTGTATTGATTGATAGTATCCCATAAGTTGTGATACGATGAAATTGTTGAGATTTGTAAATTATGTAAACTTGATTGTGATTGATGATCCTTAGTTGTAGGGTCGATTGATGAACTCATATTATATATTTGTTCATACCACTCTTATCATTGCATGATAATTATTGGTTGATATTGTCCATTTAGTTATTTGTGAGATTCGTATTCCTATTAGGCCGATGGAAAATGGTTTTGGCAAGTGACATCATGCAAAGTCGATGGAGATTCAGACGAGTGGTATTGTGCCGATGGAAAATAATTTTGGCACGTGCTATTACATCCATTGAAAATAAATTCGGCGAGTGTTATTGTGCCGATGAGAATGGTTCGAACAGGTATATGAACCTCATGAGTTCCCTTGGATCTCGACTATCCGACAAAGAAAGTGGGTGCATTCCAATTTTTGGCCAATGCATTGCTCTATATTTAATTTACATTGTATTTCATATTGATTTGGTGTTGAGTTGTTGAGATGATTGTGGTACTAATTTGACTTGATACATTTTGTGATATCAGTGGTGTAATTGATAGTTTTGAAAAGTATATGTTTTAATTGATATATTAAGGTAATTTATTTTATGAAGTAATTATACTTGTGGAAAAAGAATCTTTAGGATATATCTCGTTATCACTTCTAGAAAAGGTTAGTAATCGAATCTTGTTGAGTACACGTGTTTTCAGTACTTACTTTATACTTGTTGCACCTTTTTACGTGCAGGGGCTGAGCTAGGTACTAGTGTTACTTAACTTGCGTTGCGATTGAGATTGATGATTGTTGGAATTCAAGGTGAGCTGCTTTCTTATCTTCAACAGTATTGGAGTCTAGAGACTCCTTTGTTTTACTGTCTTATATCCTTCTAGACAATTTTTTTAGTTTTCAAACTTATTTCATATTCCTAGAAATTTTGATACTGCTATTATCAGGTCTTTGAGGTAGTTTGATTTTAACTAGTTCTGCACTTATATGAGTTAGTTGCTTGATTAAATATTTTTTCCGTATTAGTTAAATTGATTGCTGATAACAAAGTACAGGGTTTGCCTACATAAATAATAGGTGCCCTCATGGCCTAATGAAATTTTGGGTCATGAATGTTTTTTATATTAATAGTGTCTTTTTCTCTCTTAAACACACCTTATATGCATCCACTTATTTTTACTTATATAAACACAAAAAATAAGTAAAAAACTCAATTATTTTTCTAAATAAGAACATTTTTCTTCGTGTCAAACACACCCTAGATGATGTTTAAGAAAGCTTTTAAGCTGGTTAAAGTAATTTATTAATATTAAATATTATAAGTTAAATTCGGTCAGCAAAAATTATAATATCCTTTATAAAATCTATTACTTTAATTTATCCCATATATATATATATATATATATATATATATATATATATATATATATATATATATATATTGCAATTTATATAATATCCTTTCAACATCCAAACTCCCGTCTCCTCGCCATTTTCATCATTTGTCTTTTTTAATGTGATCATACTTTAAAATATATAATCCAAAATAATTTTACATTATCACTATATATGTGTTAATTCTTCCAAACAAATTATTTGATCGAATATTCATGTTAACGAATCAAGATTACTATAAATTGTTATTTGGTGATTTTTTATTTTTTATTTAACTATGAAATTTATCAACTCAACTAATTTTTAAAAATGAATTCAGAGGAAACACTTTAACACTCTTGCCTTGGTAGATATGCAAAAACCAATTAAAAATCAATAGTAAAACTTCAGATAATACTAAAAAGTACTCAGCATATACAAACCTTTTTTATTTTTCTTCTAAAAAAAAAACAAAAAAGTCTCTTATATCAATCTTCCACAAGTTCCTTAATATTTTTGGGAATACAAACAGATGTCCCATTGAAACATTTAGTAGCAATAACCCTATATAAGGTTTCAGTAAGATGATAACCATCCCAAAAGTAGTGTTTATTTGCGTCGCGGCACGGCAAAAGTTCTGGTATGCAAGCTGATGTCCCATTTCTCCAAGTGATGCAACATGGACTTGTTGGATCCATTAAACCTACAAACACAAAAATATTTACATTTTTCTTCATAGCAATGATATATTTGACTTAAATACAGGATAAGTTTGACTTTGGAAAAGAATGTAATAAATAATTAGGAACGAAAGAAATATATATTACCGTAAGTAGAAGGATTGGTGATGGCGTCGTAGCCGAGCCAGTGAGCATGGCCAAGAATAAAGGCGGAGTCTTTAAGGGTGGAAGTGAGATTTTTGAGCATGTCACTAAGCTGGCTATTGAAGATTACTGCTAGACCGTTATATTCTTCGTTGCAACGTCCATTGGGACTAAGCCACTTTGTAAATGATGGAATGCAACCAATTGGACCTATCTCGAACATTATTACCTTTCTTGCTCCTAGTCGATATAACCTCTGCAGAAACAACACGCACAATAATAATAATAACAATACTATTCATGTCAAATACTTATATGTGAATTTAATTAATATAGCAACTTAATTTGTTATGGCATGTTAATTAATGTATTTATTTTAAGTTATCGACAATATTTATTAATAGTTTATTTGGTCAAATTTTTAAAATTGGATGATTTTCATGAACTTTTGACCTTGTTTGTCACGTGCGCAAAATTTAACAACTTTTGACTTTTGATTTTGAAGGTTTTCCCATGAGCCAAGCGGTGGTCAGTGAAAAGTTCAAGATCATCGTCTATTTTTAAGGTCATAAGGTTTAAATTCCTGTTTAAAATTTATTTATTTTGGAAAGTGTTGGCTTTTCAAAAAAATACTTCTATTATTGGTTTATGTCTGACAAATCAAATTTGAATATGATTTACTAGTAATTTCTTTATGAAGAAACATAAATGGATGAGCTGCAAAAACTTTATAACTTGCCTGAAGTTGTTGAGAAAGTGCATCAATGAGAAGTTTGGCAAATGAGTGAGGAGTATATTGTTTACTGGTGCCATAAAAATTTGGCTGTAGATAGTTGTTTACATAGTCATTGCTGCCTGTAGACACGAGAAAAACCGACCTCGACAGATAGCTGGAAAACTCCTCAGGATCATCAAATTGTCTACCCAATTCTCGCTCCACCGTTCGTTCGAATAAATCAACTTGCTCTGAAATATGCAGGCACTTCCCCTACCAAAAACCAACAAAACATAAAATCTAATTAAGTTACACTATTCAAATCTCCAATTCGTCTCTACTAGAAACTTTCCTTACGTCAAGGATATTCAACCATTATATTTCTAAACAAAAAAGAAGAAGAATTTTATCTTATTTTGGAAATTGAACTCCTTTCTGACAATGTAATTATTTATAATTATCTTTTAGACGATCTGATAGTATATAAAAACAACAAAAGAAGTAGTCGTAAACACAAATGAATTGAGAAGTATATGGATCTTACGATGAAGTTTCCTGTATAAGGTAAAATACCGCAGGATCCAGATGCATAATTTAATCCAGTGAGTTTTAATGATCCTCGTAAACTCAAATAAGGTGGAGAAAACGGCAATCCAAGAAATTCAGCAATAAAATCAGCAACAGTTTTCCCATTTGTAAATCTTCCAGTAGCTCTGCCTCCATTAAAATTCGAACCATATGGTTTGAAATCAGCCTTAGCTAAAGTTGGCAAAACATTATTATTTCCACTATCAAATATTGAATCCCCAAATACATAGAGTGCTGGTGCTAGAGGAATTTCTGATTTTGAGGATTCAACATACACCAACACTACTATAATCAAGACTAAGAATTTCTCCATATATAACTATATTGTTGTTTGTATAATCAAGTTTTTTTTTGTTTTGAAGTGACTTGAGGAGATAATGGGCTTTAAATAAAGCAAGAAATTAGTATTGATTAACCTGAAATGCTGGATGAAATGTATGATAGTAATCTGGAGTCTGTTATTACTTTATTCTCTTTTTAAATAAAGTTACACGATCTCCATGTTTTTTTAGCCTGCAAAATTTATTTGTCTCATTCGCGTGATTTTCACATTTGCCTATACCAGCTAGGATAAGCAATTTTTTTGCTTAAATTATGTCACTACTGGATTTGTATGTCCCAAAAGTTATTTTTTAACGTAGTATTAGAGTCAGGTTCATTCTTGTTTGAACTTTCGATTCACGCTAGAGTTTAGACCTGACGTGAAGAGAATATTAGAGTGGGTTAGACTGCCCCGTCAATATTCTAGAGAACTTGTACCATGTTGATTGTGTGATTGGTCATGTTTTTTCATGCATTTGATCAGTTCGATCTTTGTTCACGTCATGCAGACTTCCAAAATAAGCTTCTTGATATTAGTTGGACTGTTTTATGTTTATCAAGTCATTTAGCTTCTTTAAGAATCTTCAAATAAAGTTGAGTGGCAGTTTCTCGAAAGTAATAACTTGAAAAAATTTGCAAAATCTTCTCTAAACTATCAACGTTTTGCAAGTTTGAAACTTAAATTATAGAGCATCCTCTTAATGATAATAGATGACTAAAGGGACACTTTGCAAACTTAATTTGGAAATGTGTCCGCTAAAGTTCTACTTATTTTTGCATGTTTCGATAGTAATTTTTTTTATGCATACATAAAGATTCATTACTAGACCTGAAAATTTTAGCCTATTTTGTGTCGAAATCTGTGGTTTTTCTACTTATTTTACTTGTTTCTATCGTGCTTTTTTTTTTCTTTTCTACTTTTGCAAATTCATTGTACTTGTCGTTGATTATCCTTTTGTCTCAAACTTTTTTCTTTACTCAACACACGTACTTGACAAAATACTTATAAAATTAGTTCCTAGTCATCCTCGAAATAGATGTCTTGCCTGAATCCAATCTTTCGAATTACTACACCGATGAAAAAAGTCCTAAATGCTCGATGGAGACGATGAAGTTGCAGCTGAAAGTCTGAAACAAATTGCAATTCTAAGTTGCACGCTGAATATACCCTTCAAATTTCTTCTTACGGAAAAAGGCTCAAATATATCATCGAACTTTGAGAAAATGTTCATTTATGTGATCCATTAAAAGTTTGGCTCATTTATGTCATTTTTCATTTGAAAAAAGGCTTATCCATTCCTTTATTTATTAACTGAAATGGCATAGATGAGCCAAACTCGGATGTCATATATGAGTTTTTTCTCAAAGTTTGATGGCATATTTGAAACTTTTCCATTTAAAAAAATAATTTAGTTAATAACGTGGTCGAATCATAATTGACCACGTGTACAAAATAGTTTTGCAAAATGAAATTTATTTTTAATTTACAAATAATGGCATGGATGAGCCTTTTCTCAAACAGAAATGACATAGATAAGTTAAACTTTTAACAGATGGCATAAATGAACCTTGTCTCAAAGTTCGGCGGCAACTTTGAGTCTTTTCCCTTCTTTAAAACTAGAGAAAATAGCCAAAAGCCCCTCCAAGCTATAACCGAATTTTCAACTACATACTCAATCTTCACGGGTCCTATCACCTCCCCGAACTATTTAAAATTGAAATTATCACCTCTCTAAATGCTTATGTGGCAGGGTGAGTGTATTTCACTTTCTTTAAGAGAGTGAAGACCAAAAACGAATCATAAAACTTTATTTTTCCCTTTTGTCCTTATTTTTCATCTTACTTTTAATTTTTTATAAAATATTTTTATAATACACTTGACTTTTTGTTAAACATAATTTTTTTTACTTTTCTTTTTTATTTTCTTCTCCTTACGTTTTTTTTCTTTTTTTTCTTTTTGTCCTCTCCTTCTCCTCAACTCAACACTCACCCACTACTATCTCCTCCACCTTGAGCCACCACCACCACAACAGCCACATCAACTCATCATCTTGTAATAATTTCTTCATGATTTGCCTTATCCACAACTAACACTACAAATCACTATTAAAATCATCAAATAATTAATCATGTTATCAAAAAAATCAAATTGTCATTAATTTCACTGCTCCAAAAAAATTACACAAAAAAAAACAAAAAAACCAGAAGAAGAAAGAATGGAAAAAAAAATAAAAAATAATAAATTTATTGGACACCTTCCATCATAAAATTCATTTAATTACTAAAGTCTTTTTTTTAAAAAAAAAATTATCAAAGAAATTCAGTCAATTAAAACCACTTTTTTGATCAAGAATTTCATAAAGTAAGCTAAAAATGAGTTATGGGATATATGATATGAGTCTTCATCCATTTTTTTCCATTTTATCATTCTCATATTAGATCAAAATCAACACCATTAATCTAGCTCCTCGTCGGAAAAGAAATTTCAACGCAATTTTTTTTCTCATTTCTTTTAGTTATTCTATATAAATTTTGGATCAGTAATATTCATTAACTTCAGATCTCATCTTCAATTTGTATTATTGTTTGGCAAAGACCTAAGAATTTAACCATCGGCAACTCGTAAATAAAGTATTACAAATTTGGTGTGATGAAGACAAAGAAGGAACACAATAAAAAAAAAATAAGAGGAAAAGAGACGGGTAATTAAACTCGTTATGGTGCTTGAAGGATGGTATAAAGTGATGAAAAAATAAAAATGAAGAAGGGAATGAAAAACAAAAGAGAAAAAAATGAAATAAAGTAAAAATAAAGATCTCTTTGTAATTAATGAAAAATTGGATAAAGAGAGAAAAATAAATATAAAAAAATTTAAAATGACAGCTGGCAGTGAGTGTACCTCACTACATGTTAAGAATATGGTTGTCTAGTTTTAGGGTGGTATATATTCTTTTTAAAAAAAAATCAGGGGTAATAGAACTCCCGTAAAGTATAAGTGTGTAGTTGAGAATTCGATAATAAATTGGGGGGAGGGGGGGGGGTGTTTGGCTATTTTCTCTTAAAACTAGTCTCAATATTCTTTATCTTCCAACTAGACCTTTTCTTTTTTCTTTTAAAAAAACAAACAAAAAAAGACAGACATGAAGCGCTTGCTTCTGAAGCCTCGATAATATTTTTAAAAATATTTTTTGCAAAAGGGAACTATCTAACTTGGAACCTCAATTACATGTACTACGTAACTAACTCAGACAATTACTATTAGAACTACTCTACACTTTCATTCATCAACTCAAAAGCAAGAAGGGTATGGTGATACACGATTTAATTATTGTCTTTGTCGAGTTTGTTGCCTGTGAGCTATTGTTGTGTTACCGACATGATTAGATGCTAATACTGTCGTATATGATGCTATGTTATAGATAAAAATTATTATTGACGAATGTCATCGGCACAACGAACCATTAAAGCGCGATTTGGAGTCACATGTTCCTACTATAAAGGTTGTCTCAACTTATATGACATATGAAAAGAAACCCTCTAGTACTATAGATTCTTTTATGCTAAAGTTTTAAGTCTATAGAGTTTATAGTTCTCTTTTCAAGTTAAGAAGTTATATGTTTCAAATGACTGTCAGTTGAACTCTTAGAAGTTACATGTTGTAGTTGTTGTTGGTATCCATCCCATGCCACAATTTTTTCTTCTTTGTTAGGTTGAAAAATTGGTGAGTCAAAAATTATGGATTGGTGGTTGGAAAAAAATCTCAACAACCAAATCTCACCATTTTTAATTATGAAGAAACCTAACAAAGTTTGAATTTTGATTTCTAATTGATGTCATCAATGACATCAAAGGGAATAAATTTTTTTCTATAAATTGGGCACTCTTGCTCATTTGTTAAACACACCAAGATAGAGAGAAAAAATATTAGAGAGCAAAAGTGAGGTATTTCATAGACTAGGTATTCCTTTTGAGTAGGTTAGAGGTATTCCATAGACTATAAGAAAATAGTTTGTGAAGAAAAATAGAGTGTGAGCGATATTTTAATAATGTGAGAAACCAAAAGACTTTTATTCCTTTTGAGTGTGTTGTGATCACTTTTAGTATTATACTTGTGACTACCAAGTGTAAAACTTCTCTCTACAGTGACATTAGTTGCTTCTCTTGGCCCATAGTTTTTTTTATATTTAAAAGGTTTTCCATGTAAAATTCTTGGTGTTATTATTTTTCTATTTTATTTCCACTATTTTGACCATATATATTTTTGTGTTAGTCCGCGTTTTTCGAAAAAAATGATATCAGAGCAACGTTTTATCTGAGTATGCTCTATGGTTCCAACATAGTCTGAACTTCCACATCATAAAGATTTACTTTGGTTTGGAATAGTTATATATTTTGGGGAAAATTGATGTAAACCAACACTAGTAGAACGATTACTTTGAATGAGTTAATTATGCCATTTGGAAGGGGGAAATAAAAGATTTGTTTTATGTCAAGAATTTTTATCAACCAGTCTTTACCATTGTAAAGCCTGATAATAAATCAGATGAAGAGTGGAATCTGTTGCACAGATATGTTTATGAATTTATTAGGCAATGGATTGACGATAATGTGTTGAACCATATTTCTAGTGAGACATATGTTTGCACCCTATGAGAGCATCTTGAAAGCTTGTATGCTCAAAAGACTGGGACAAAAAATATTCTTAATAAAACAGATGTTAAGTTTAAAATATCATGATGGTTCTCTGATCACAGGTCACCTGAATAATTTTCAGGGAATCATGAATTAGTTATCTGCTGTGGTCATTAAATTTGACAAAGAAATTCAATGTTTGATTCTACTTGGTTCCCTACAAGACTATTGGGAAACATTTAGTACTTCATTGTCAAATTCTGTTCTGGATGGTGTGATCTCTATGCATTTCGCTAAGAGTATTGTTTTGAATGAAGTGATGAGAAGAAAATCTCAAGGTTCTTCTTCGGATGTCTTGGTGACTAGGGGGAGAAATAAGAGTCGTGTTTCTCAAAATAGAGAACAAAACAGGGGCAAATCCAGAGGCAGACTTAATGATATTGAGTGCTATTATTGTGGCATAAAAGGGCACACAAATAAGTTCTGCCGGAAATTGAAGAGGGAGAACAAAGACAACGAGGAAAATAAAGAAGATGGCAATGAAAATTGCTTAGCCACCATCTCCACTGAAGATCTTGTTACAATCCTTGATGCAGATCTGATAAGTATTGCTTGTGATGAGTCAAGCTGGGTTGTGGACACTAGTGTCGCATCTCATCTGACATCAATGAAGGTTTTTCTCTTCCTATACTCCTGGTGACTTTGGAACCTTGAGTATGGGTAATGAGACTGTATCTAGGGTGGTTGGTGTTGGTATAATTTTTTTGAAAACTAGTATTAGAAGTAAACTAGTTTTGAACAATGTAAAACATGCACCTGGTGTTCATCTACACGTAATTTCTGTTGGTGTTCTAGATGATGAAGGATATGTTAGTACCAATGGCGGTGAAAAGTGGAAATTCATTAAGGGTTCCTTGGTTGTAGCTCGTGGTAACAAACATCGTGGTCTATACTGGACTACGACTTCTACTTGTGCCAATATGGTGAATGTAGTTGAGAGAGATAACTCTTCAACGTTATGGCATAAGAGGCTTAGCCACATTAGTGAAAAAGGACTTAATGTTTTGGCCAAGAAGAAATTGTTGTCTGATTTCAAAGGTGCTGAATTAGAAAAGTGTGAGCACTGCTTGACTGAAAAATAAAACAGAATCTCTTTTAAGTCTAACCCTCCTTCAAGAAAGATAGAGTTGCTTGAGTTGGTGCACTCTGATTTATGCGGTCCAATGAAAATAAGGACTCTGGGTGGTGAACTCTGCTTTGTAACTTTCATTGACAGCTACTCAAAAAAGCTTTGGGTCTATGTCTTGAACACTAAAGACCAAATGTTAGGTGTCTTTAAGTAGTTTCAGGCTTCAATTGAAAGAGAATCTGAAAAGAAACTAAAATGTATTCGTACTGATAATGGTGGTGAATATTGTGAACCATTTGACGAATACTACAAGCATCAAAGTATTAGACACTAGAAGACTCCTTCTAAGAATCCTTGTAACACCCCAATTTTTTTTTAATGTTTTTTTCTAAAATATTGTCAGGTGATCCACGTTATCTGTGAAATTCTACGTGAGTAGTGACGGTTGAAAATAGGTCTAGAGAAATTTGGAAGGAGCTGGAGGCCAAGTAATGAGTTGTGGTAATCAACCTACTTGCCTAAGCTACCGACTTGGATGTTTTACATAATTAAGCTACTTGAGTACACGTAAGCTTAAGTAGCGAGGACTACATAGGTTCTTAAGGTGAAATGAGATTTTGAACCTTAAAAAATAAGCAAGTAGGTCATGCACCTACTTGAAGTAGATGACAAGTAGGTGATGTACCTACTTGGGGTAAGTAGGTGACACACCTACTTAAGGTGGACCCCACCCTACTACGTGGTAGCCTAGGGTTGGAGGCATGGCGTGAGGTGGCACCCCTAGGGGCTGCCACGTGTCACACTTTAAGGGATCATATATATATATATACATGTTAAGATGACTAAGAGGTCATTTTCTTCAGTAAATTATACTTAGACTTTGAGAGAATTTAGAGAACAAGAGAGAATAACGACAGCAACAAGAACAAGGTAAGTCCTCCGATTTCATTCCATAAATTAATTGTCTAAGGTATCCTTCAGTTAAGTAACGGTGTTTAACAACATAAAATTTATAGTTGGGGCAGCGAGGAGGTTCTTGTTCTTGTTACCAAACCCATTTTTTGAATGAGACTGCTGTTAGTAATACTAGTATAACTCCTTGTGTAAAGCTTCATTTAAAGTGATTCAAGATGTTTTGAAAATATATTTCATAGGGATATAACTTTAGTTTGGCTATAAAATCCAATTTTGCTTTTATCTGCTCGAAAAAGGGTAATGAAGTATAGGGGAGGTGCTGTCCAGATTTTATTTTAGAAATCCTACACGGATCAGAAGGAGTATGTCGTCTATTATGACAGTCAAAATGCAATAGACTTGAGCAAGAACTCCATGTACCATGAAAGGACGAAACACATAGACATAGATATCACTGATTCGAGAAAAGATAGAAGACGAATCTATCTAGGTTGAAAAGATCTCTACAAATGAGAATCCTACAGATATGTTAATCAAATTGGTCAAAAAAGACAAGTTCAATTTGTGCAAACAACTTGTTGGCATGAGCTCTCTCTGAAAAGATGGAGATACCTCTTTCTGGTGCATGAGACTGGAGGGGGAGATTTGTTGGTATCCATTCTGTGCCACAATTTTTCCTTCTTTGTTAGGTTGAAAAATTGGTGAGTCAAAAATTGTGGATTGGTAGTTGAAAAAAAATCTCAACAACCAAATCTCACCATTTTTGACTATGAAGAAACCTAACAGAATTTGAATTTTAGTTTCTAATTGATGTCATCAATGACATCAAAGGGAATAAATTTTTCCTATAAATAAGGCACTCTTGCTCATTTGTTAAACACATCAAGATAGAGAGAAAAAATATTAGAGAGCAAAAGTGAGGTATTCCATAAACTATAAGAAAATAGTCTGTGAAAAAAAATAGTCTGTGAGCGATATTTTAGTAAGGTGAGAAACCAAAAGACTTTTATTTCTTTTGAGTGTGTTGTGGTCACTTTGAGTATTGTACTCGTGATTATCCAGTGTAAAATTCCTTACTATAGTAATCTCAGTTGCTCTTCTTGGTCCGTGATTTTTTTCTTATTTAAAAGAGTTTCCACGTAAAATTCTTGGTGTCATTATTTTTTCATTTTATTTTCACTATTTTGACCATACATATTTTTGTGTTAGTCCGCATTTTCTCAACAAACTGGTATGTTGTTAAGTAAGTAAAAAAAAGTAATTGGCCACAACTTATTGAAACTTAATTATAAAACTTATAAAAACTATATATATATATATATATATATATATAAGTTAAAATAAGTAATTGATAACTAAATCACGAGTTATATAAGTCATGATTTACATTACATAAAGCTTCTTACTAAATAATATGAAAGATTCAAATGATTAGTTGATTATTACGAGCCTTTAGAGGAATGAGATTATGACCTACTCTACAACGTAGGGTGGATTGTTTTAGGGCCAATATGTGCAACATTATTTTCTGCACATACTTCAGATAGAGTTAATTAAAAAATTTCATCATGAATCCCCTTGACTAATACAGTCCTGGGATAGACCTTACAAGAGCCCTGAGGGCGTACCTACAGACAAACCTCAATACACAAACTATATGATACAGAAAGTAAATGAAATTATAGAAAGAAAGAAAAAATATCATGCACCTAGGCAAATTCTAGGTATTATATATATAAATAATTAATACATAGGACATTATATAAGGAGTACCCCTAAATTTGGTCATAGTTTCAGTTTCAGTTTCAATTTTAATTTCAGATTATGTTTTCAATATGTATATGCTCATACTTGCTTATTTTTGATATCTAACTCAGAACTTTCTTACATGTCTGCGTTTGTTATTCAGTTTGCTTTTCATATCAGTACATGTTTTATATGTACTAATGTATCTATTTTCGATGGCGCTACAGATTGATAAATCAAGTTCAGCTACTCAGGACAACAGACATCCACAGTAAATCAATGCCTTCCAGTTGACTAGTTAGTAAGCTCCACCTCTGTTTAGAGCCGTAAGATGTCTAAAACCTATGATTTTGCTATCTGTATATATTCTTTAGTGGGTACGGCCTGGGGGGGGGAGTTTGTACCCATCAATTATCAGTTACTCAGATACAAACTCTTTAGAAGCCTTTTAGACTTAGTTTTATTTCAAATTTACAATTAGCTATGTTTCAATATATACAGACAGGTATTGGTATCTATTCCGTTGCTTATCAATTTACAGCTTTGTTGAGATGTAAAGGAAGGTGTTAAAGGAGTTAGAAAATCAGTTAGAAATAAGGGTATTGTAGTCACTTTAGTTAGGTACATAGTTAGAACTAACTAACTAGTTTGTTAGTCAGTTAATGAAATGTAACTAACTATATATACATATAGTAACTATGTACTGAGGTACAGAAGGGCATTTTTTAAGCCACAGATAAGCCCAAAATAAACACTCTTCCTTCTCTCTAACTTCTCTCTACTTCATCTTCTTCATCTTCCTCTCTGCTTCATCTACAGCTCATTTATGGCTGTTCAAGAGCTCAACTAAGCTCATGGTATCAGAGCGTTGGTCGCTGAAAGAGGTAACACAACAGAGTCAAAGGCTCAAAGATCTGAGTCAAAGAATCGGTTAAAGTTGTTAGCTGGTAGTTTGCAGATCTGAGCTCCTTCGAAGCTAAAACTGCAACAAGTACACTAACTTCCGCAACAAAGAGCTCAAAAGGTTGGAAAATGACAGGTGAAGCTACAAATTTAACTCAACGAGTGAGTATGCCGAGTTCAACAAGCTCAGCAGGTAACAATGGACAAGGTATTGACTATAATCATCCCCTATTTCTTAGTCCCACAGATGTGAGTGGTATAAGCATCATCTCATTCCAGTTGCAAGGTATTGAAAACTACACCTTGTGGAATCGGTCAATCAAATTAGCGTTGTTAGGTAGAAACAAATTAGGGCTTGTGGATGGAACATGCAGGAAAGAAATGTATGGTGAAGAATTGTGGGGCCAATGGGAAAGAGCAAATGCAATTGTGTTGTCATGGCTTATGAATTCAGTCTCAAAGAGTTTGTTGAGTGGAATTGCATTTGCGTCGAATGCTTCGAGTGTGTGGACAGACCTGCAAGAGAGGTTCGATAGAGTTGATGGATCGAGAACGTATAGCTTACACAAAGAAATAGCTACTCTACAACAAGGAACAACCTCTGTATCAGCATATTATACAAGGCTGAAAGCACTGTGGGATGAGTTTGAAGTGTTAGTGCCCTCACCTTGCTGCAATTGTGAGAAGTCCAGAGGTTTTGTAGCTCACATGAATAGACAAAAGCTATATCAATTTCTAATGGGACTGAATGACACATATCATCAAGCTAGGAGTCAAATCCTAATGATAGATCCTTTACCTACTATCAATCAAGCATATACTATGATAGTAGGAGATGAGAGCCAAAAGGCTGTGGTTACAGGAATCAACAATTTGGGACTACATGCATCAACTTCTGAGTCAGTTGCTATGTACTCGAGAATTGGAAACAGTTCAGGTATGAGCAATAGGTTCAAGAAAAATACATCATTAATCTGTGATTTTTGTAAGTGTAGGGGGCACACCAAAGAATACTACTACAAGGTGGTGGGGTATCCTCCAGATTTCAAGTCAAAAAGAAAGACTCAGAGTGCAAACATAGTTCATGCAAACACCAATAGCCTTACAAGTCAATCTCAGCAGTCAGATCAGGCCAACTTCTCCTATGGCTTGAACACAAATGTGACTGATGAAGCTTTGTGGAGTAGGAATAGCACAGTACAGCATACTACAGACAAATCACCAAACACTAATCCTGACAAGGTAGCTGAGAGAGAGATCAAACAACTACTTCAGGGTTGTACATTTACAAAAGATCAATATGAACAAATTCTTATGATGATGAATCAACAGTCTGGTTCTAGAGCCAATGTACCTGATTGCAATAAGGCAAACAATGCAGGTAAAGCTCTATGTGTAACTGAAAATAGTGATGTGTGGATAGTGGATACAGGGGCAACAAACCATATGGTGTCTAAACTGCAGATGCTACTAAAGGACTCTGTCCTTCAACTTAGTACTCCTAAGGATGTGTGCTTGCCAAATGGTGATATCACTAGAGTAACTCATATTGGTTCTTGTAGTCTACCATCTAAAAGCTTGATTACTAATGTGTTCCATATTCCAGAATTCAAGTATAACTTGATGTCTGTCAGCAAAATAACCAAGGAGTTGGGCTGCTCTGTCTCCTTCTTCCCTGATTTTTGTGTTTTCCAGGAACTCTACACTGGGAAGGTGAAGGAAGTTGGTAGAGAAGAGGGAGGTCTGTATCTGCTGGGGAATCAATTTACTCAAAGTGCTGCAAGTAAAGCTAAGGAATCTGCATATTCTGTTGATGCTGGTCCTTCCACAGAGAAGGAATCAGATATAGAGCTATGGCATAAAAGGCTAGGCCATGTGTCTTCAGCTAACTAGCCAAGATGTTCAATATGAATAAACTCAGTATGTGTAAGGTGTCTGAATGCTTAGTGTGTCCGTTTGCAAAACAAACTAGACCTGTATTTCCTTCTAGTATCATCAAAAGCAATAGCTGCTTTGATTTGATACATGTTGATCTCTGGGGACCATATAATACACCTACATTTGATGGCAACAAGTATTTTCTTACAATAGTTGATGATTTTTCAAGAATGACTTGGATATTCTTACTTAAACACAAGTCAGATGTGTGTGTGTCTATTAAGTTGTTCTTGCAGTATACTAAGAATCAATTTGACAAGGTGGTCAAGGTCTTAAGGTCTGATAATGGTACTGAATTTGTGAATTCAGTATGTGATAATATGTTCAAAACACTAGGTATTATCCATCAAAGGTCTTGTCCTTACACTCCTCAACAAAATGGAGTTGCTGAGAGGAAACACAGACATCTACTAGAGGTAACCAGAGCCCTCAGGTTTCAAGCAAAAATACCTATCAGATTTTGGGGTCATTGTGTCCTAGCAGCTGCTTACTTGATCAACAGACTGCCTAGCAGTGTGCTTCAGTTCCACTCTCCCTATGAAAGATTATATGGCAAGAAACCAGGGTTATCTCATTTGAAAACTATTGGGTGCCTAGCTCTAGCCAAGAATCTAACTGAACATGACAAACTCATGCCCAGATCAAAGTCAGCTGTGCACATGGGGTACTCTGAAGTGCAGAAAGGTTATATTTTGTTTGACTTGCACAATAACTCATTCTTTGTTAGCAGGGATGTTCAGTTTAGAGAAGCCATATTTCCCTTTGCCAAGGCTGATGACTCAGCCACCCAGCAACTCTTTGTCGATAACTTACAAGGTCTAGATGAGACAGTTCCATTCCTAATACCAGGTACTGCTACTTCTGAACCTTCTGAAGAGGCTACATGTGGGCATCCAGATGCTGGTGAACAAGAGTGTGTATCTACACAAATACATTCTATTGCAAGTGATACTAATGTGTTTGAGACACCTATTACTAGAAGATCTGCCAGGTCCAAACATCCACCCATGTGGCTGAAGGACTTTGTCTCTCTGAATGCTCAACAGGATGTTCAATATCCTCTATCCAACTATGTAAGCTACTCTCATCTGTCACCTTCTCATCAGTGCTTTATTGCAGCTACAACTTCTGTGATTGAACCTACCAGCTATACTGAAGCAGTCAAAGACCCAAGATGGGTTGAAGCTATGCAGACAGAGATCAAGGCCTTAGAAAACAATAATACTTGGGAAGTCACTTCTTTACCTGCAGGGAAGAAACCTATTGGTTGCAGATGGATATACAAGGTTAAATACAAATCCACAGGTGAAATAGAGAGGTTCAAAGCCAGACTGGTAGCAAAAGGATACAGCCAACAAGAAGGGATTGATTACAAAGAAACTTTTTCCCCTGTTGTGAAGATGGTGACTGTCAGAGCTGTTTTAGCCATGGCAGCTTCCAAGAACTGGCACATTCACCAGATGGATGTCTTCAATGCTTTTCTTCATGGAGACCTAGAGGATGAAATATATATGCAGCTGCCTCAGGAATTTGTCAGTCAAGGGGAGAATGTATGCAGACTAACAAAGTCCCTTTATGGACTCAAACAAGCTCCAAGGCAGTGGAATCACAAACTTACCGAGGCTCTTATTTCTCTCAAGTTCAAACAAAGCCAATATGATTATTCCCTATTCATTAACAAGTCAGCAGAAGGTATTGTCATTGTACTGGTATATGTAGATGACATGTTAGTCACTGGGAGCAGCCTAAAGCTGATAGAGGAGACAAAGAAAGCTTTACAAAGTGCATTCAAGATGAAAGACTTAGGGGAGCTCAAATATTTTCTGGGAATTGAATTTGCAAGATCCACAGCAGGAATACTTATGCATCAGAGGAAGTACACTTTGGATCTGATATCAGAAGTAGGAATGACTGCAGTTAAACCAACATCAACACCAATGGATGTCAACATCAAGCTCACATCAAAACTCTATGATGATCATGTGAACTCAAAGCAAGAAGAGCTACATGATCCTCTAATAGATCAGGCAGCCTATCAAAAACTCATAGGCAAACTATTGTATCTCAACATGACAAGGCCAGATATAGCATTCAGCACTCAGACATTGAGTCAATTTCTGAACCAGCCAAAGAAGTCACATATGGAGGCAGCATTAAGAGTAGTCAAATATTTGAAAAGACAACCTGGACAAGGTATACTACTATCCAGTCAATCAGACAATCAAATTACAGCCTTCTGTGATGCAGACTGGGCAGCATGTGCACTCACCAGGAAATCAGTCACAGGATACTTGATCAAGATGGGAAAATCACTAATATCTTGGAAAGCCAAGAAACAAACTACAGTGTCTAGAAGTTCAGCTGAAGCTGAATATAGAAGCATGGCATCTACTGTTTCAGAACTTGTGTGGCTGCTGGGAATGTTGAAGGAGGTTGAAGCTAATGTAAAGGTACCAGTGCAGGTCTACAGTGATAGCAAAGCTGCAATTCAAATTGCAGCCAATCCAGTTTATCATGAAAGAACAAAACATATAGAGATAGATTGTCATTTTATTAGAGAAAGACTTCAACAAGGCATGATCAAAGTTGATTACTTACCAACTCAAGAACAACCAGCTGATATACTGACAAAGGGATTGTCTAGAGGCCAACATGAGCACCTTCTATCCAAGCTAGGAGCTTTGAATATTTTTGCACCTCCTAGCTTAAAGGGGAGTGTTGAGATGTAAAGGAAGGTGTTAAAGGAGTTAGAAAATCAGTTAGAAATAAGGGTATTGTAGTCACTTTAGTTAGGTACATAGTTAGAACTAACTAACTAGTTTGTTAGTCAGTTAATGAAATGTAACTAACTATATATACATATAGTAACTATGTACTGAGGTACAGAAGGGCATTTTTTAAGCCACAGATAAGCCCAAAATAAACACTCTTCCTTCTCTCTAACTTCTCTCTACTTCATCTTCTTCATCTTCCTCTCTGCTTCATCTACAACTCATTTATGGCTGTTCAAGAGCTCAACTAAGCTCAAGCTTTAACATAAGTTTAATATATATGTGTTTAGCAAGTGCTCGTATAAATCCTCAATGTTTGCCCCCTATTGGGTTGGGGGCGTGACAAAAATGATTTGTTTTTCAATTTTGATACTAAAATTAATGTTAAATTTGGAGTTGAATGACACCACAACAATTAAATGGATAGAAGATCACACACCAATTGAATATTTTCTTTAAAAATCTCATTTGGTCCAATGACGAAGCTATTACACTAAATTAGTTCATTCTGTACAAGTTAGCAGACATCAAGTGTCATATCACATCTCATTCTATATTGAGGTGTGACAGTTTGA
Source organism: Solanum dulcamara (assembly GCF_947179165.1). Taxonomy (NCBI): domain Eukaryota; kingdom Viridiplantae; phylum Streptophyta; class Magnoliopsida; order Solanales; family Solanaceae; genus Solanum; species Solanum dulcamara. The sequence goes on from NC_077247.1 coordinate 39,932,323, forward strand.
AGCAATTTTAAAGATAAAGATTAGAGATATTCTCCTGAAAAGTTATCGTGAATGATTGAATGGTGGTGGAAGTTAGGGCTCTATAGGGCAAATCGATAAACCGCACTAAATCGACAAATCAAATTAAACCGAAAAAAAAATCCGACTAGTAGTTTGGTTTGACTTGGTTTGGTGTTTGGAAAAAAACCCAACCATTATAGGGTTGATTTGGTTTTAACTAAAAAAAATCAAACCGAACCCAAACCGACCCGATTATAGATATACTATTTTTAAATTATGTTATATATAAAAATATTTATTAAAATATAATTTATAAATGTTTTTTAAATTTTTTTCATAATTTTTGTTTTCTTTCTTACATTTAGATTTGGACTTGAGAAGTCCATCTAAAAAGGGAAACTTACATAAATATACAATATTAAGAAAATATTTACCATTTATAGCAATAAATATTTTTTTTCAGTGAACACTTATAATACATTTATAATACAATTTTAATACATATTGCAGCGAATTATTTATAAAACATATATAATACAAGTTTTATAGAAGGATAATACATTTATCACATATTTTAATAGATTTATAATATATTATGTTAGTTTCTTACTACACAAACATAATATATATTTTAAAATACTTATAATACATTTATATTGTATGCATAATTCACTTTTAATACAAGTATAGATTTATTATAGTATTGCTATATATTGCTATAAATGGTAATAAATAAAAAATATCGCTAAAATCGGTAATTAATTTTTAAAAAGCACTCAATCAAGTAATTTTTCCATCTAAAAAATATACAAAAAAGCCATCTTATAAAGTTAAAACTTCAAACAGTATTCTGCCTCCATCTTATATGTTGATATTTGTACTAGAACTCTTTTTAAGAAGCACTGCTCTGTGCTTTTTATTCGATACTGTGAAAAACCCGAAAAATCCCAAAAAACCCGAAAAACCCAAAAAAACCGAGAAAAATTGATATCGAAAAACCCGACTTTTATTGATTTGGTTTGGTTTATAGATTTAATAACCCGACACAAATGGTTTGATTTGGTTTGTAAAAAATCCGAACCAACCCGGTCCATGTACATCCCTAGTGGAAGTTGTAAAATATGGTGAATTGACAATAAATATATCAAAAATAAATTTCAGATATGAAATTAATGGATAAATTGAGTGTGAGGTTATATTATGGTTTCTGGGATGATAATTTGATAGTGGAGTATGGTGAGTTTGATAATGTGTTTATATGATTGTTAATGGCCGATTGAATGTGGTGAAAATGAAATAGCGAACCGTGAAAATAGATTGTTTAAGAGATAGAAAAATAAGTATCATGATTGATAGTTAAATGATAAGGATAACATGATTAAAGGAGATGAATGAATGTGCCGTAAAATCGAGTTGATTTATTTGTATAATTCATTCAATCAAAGATCAAAGTTAGACCTTTCACAAATCAAAAAAGTAAATTTAGACTATTTTCCTACATAATATTGGTACGTTAATGAGTATGAATAATTTTGACCTAAAATTATAACGGTGAATGTATGGATAAACCAAAATTCTAAAGGAAAAATTACGCAGACAAGCAAACATATAACTAGTTAATTAGCTAATATATCTATAGTTTGAATTAATTATGATTTGCGATAAACTTCTAACTGTAATTACAGTTTGAGTTTTGTATAATTCGTACGTTGTGCATGAATCAAATTGTATAGCGAAATATACAAACACTACAAATTGTATAGTGAATTATACAAATGTCGTGCATGAATTGTATAGTGAAATATACAAACGTTATACAAAAATTGAGAATTGCATAGCGAATTATACAAACGTATACAAATGTTATGCGAATTATACAAACACTACTATAACTATAGCTACGAATTGTAATTAACAAACTATAGTTATAAAACATAATTAAAATATTTTTGAGTGTCTATATGCGAAAAATTTTCAATTCTAGAGGGAGGGCAAAATTAAACCTTTTGGCAAATCACAAAGCCTAATAAGGCTTGGCCGCTTGACGTGTTCTATATTGATCGAGCCTTGAGGTATTATCAATTGACGCGTAACTGAAGCTTCAACATTGTCCCTTATATACAATGAAAGGAAAATAAACAATTCCAGACATTCAGTCTCCGATTTCACGAATTCTTGGCTTCTGTCTTTTCTCCAACTGAATCATCCATTTTATCGCTTTTTCTCTCTCTTTTTCTGTCGCCATAATTTTGAGGTGCTTCTCTTTTTCCCTTCCTTAATTAGTTCTTTGATATGCAAATCGTGTGACCTCAAATGGGTATTGGCTGAAATGGTTCATATCTGCGTTAATATTTTGTCCTTTGACTCAAGAATGGATTAATCTGAAATTAAAATTACCCAATTCTTGGTTGCCTGATGATTGTGATCATTTATGGTTGCTTGCTTACTACGATTGTGTGAATGAACCCCTTGATGCCCATTAAGAAAATAGGAGGAAAAAAAGTAATCTTTTTTCTAATCCCTGGAATTTTTTGAAGTTTTATATATCGTATCTACTTTATGTAATTCTCCTTTAGTGTTTGTTGTTGTAAGTTCTGATTGAATTGAACGGTAGAAGCTCAGCTACGGGTTCGGCCGAACCCAGTACTTTTGCTCAATATTTTGTTACGAAACTCATTGTTTTAGAACCCATTTATGAACACTTGAAGTTGTCATTCTAAAATTCAAATCCCATAAAGTTGAAATTATGCTCCACCTCAATAAGGTGCTATGCAGTGGTTTGATTCCCAAAGAAAGTAAATTTTTTTCACTGAGTTTCACAATTGCATAAAAGACATCACATTTAGCTACTCTATTGGGCACTCCGAATTTTGGAAATAAAAGGGTCCTAGTGGAGTTAAATGAATATTGAGGATTCATATAGCAACAAGAGTTGTTTGGAGTTAAGGTGTGTATCTCTTTGAGAGCTGCATGTTTGGAAGTATTGTGTGTCTTCTAAAGTATACCATCCGTCTGTATATATCTTAGTTCTGATAGTTTAATTGTCTTTGCTGTTACAGGTGTCAAACATCATACTTTTCTTTCTTAAGGCCTTGATCAGAAAGGGCATTCACTCATTCGGGGTTTCCTGAAGAGAGCGGGTGCCCAATTGGCTCGCTTCTTCATTTGCTTGCTGAAGGCCTTTCGTCAGTTCTATTTAGTTACCCCCAAGTTCCGATCACCACAACTTTAGCTTCCACAATCAGGAAATAGAGACAATTGGGGATCGTCAATGACAATTGAAAAGGTTTTTGAGGTACCATCATAGGTTGAAAGAGATATAATGGGTACAGTTTGTTGCTGCTTGCGAGACGAATGTGAAGATTTTGCCAACCCAAACAGCTCAATGTATAGGAACTGTATATGCCTTCAAACTCTTGTTCAGAACTTCTTGCATGTGGTATGCTTTTCGGCAACATTTTTGTATAATCACCCTATAGTCCCTTCTGTTTGAAAAACTACTGCTGCTTACACAGTCATATATCAATGGATAGTACCTTTCTAGTCATTTTCTGTGAATCATTAACTAGCATTTCCACCTGAAGTAATTAGGGAATTTCAAATTGAACTTGTTATCGTTGCTTTGTCATGGGACAATGTTCAGTTGTAAGCGGCACTTGTTTTGTGAACCGTTAGCATCAGAAGTTTGGTGGTAGAAATTGATACAAGAGTATTTTGAACAATGAGACTCAAACTCATTTACTTCTTAGATCTGTTTAAAGAGGAATGCTCATATTTGCAATGAATAGTTAGTTAACTCTGCCATTGCTTAGCGTTCAGCTGGAGTAGTATTGGCTGTTTCTTTTGCTAAATTTTGCTTGAGAAGTTAAGGTTTTTGCTTGCATTGTACTAAATAAATTAGACATTACTGTGTTTGCTAAAGAAATTGAAACGAGAGGGGGGGAGGGGGTACTGATTTTAGGCTCTGGAAAACAGTCAATTGTTAGATTCCATATGCTAGCGGATCCTGTCCATGAGATTCCTCCTTTGCATTGTAATTAGGTTTCCTCTTCCCTCTATCAGATGATGAACCAACTTTTCTATTTCAGCAATGCTCACTTTCCGCTCTGACATATGGAAACTAAGGAGGTAAATATTAAATCTTTTGAGAGTATCCAGCAGCTGAACTTATCTGCATAATCTGTTTAGGTATATCTATCACAAAATATTATCTTTGGGTATAGTATTGTGTTTAGATCATCATTAGCTTCATAGCAAGATCTTTTTCATTTACTGAATAGGTTCTGATGATAATTACTCTCCTTATTTGCCATATAATTTATGTATCTTCATTTTCGTATCTTGCAGTATGCATCACTTTTCCATAGAGGAGAAAGACATGTCATTCCTTCATCCGATCAAAGTGCAGCATCTTTGAGTTCTACAGCATCTCTTGATGACTCACTATCTGACATGTACCGTTCTCCTCCGAGACCACTGCCTTATGATGCTGATCCAAGATATTTCCGCTTGCAACAAGATGGACAAGTCTCAAGAAGGGAGAAAGGCTCAAGCCACTCACATGAGGAAACTGAACCACTACAAAGAAGTTTTGATGACCCTGAATCGTTAAGTGATGTAAATAAATGGAGTCAGCCTACATTTGAAGAAGGATCAAAAGAATACAATAAATCTTCTGTCGAATTCTCAACCTCTAAAATGACTTCTGGAGATGCTCATATCTATTATTATTCAGAAGACGAAGATGTCTGCCCAACATGTCTTGAAGGTAAATTTTTTATAGCCTTATGTTCTTCTTCATTGGATGTAACAAAGTAGTCTATGCATGCCGTGATTGCCGTCTGCAGAGAGCCTTATAAAAAGTCTTCATCTATTTCCCTTGTCCCTCCCTCTGGTAGCATAATTTAGACATTAGTTTATCTAGTGGACAATGGAAATTTAAACTACCCTAGTCACTGTTATAGGTTTTTGGTTTTTCTATCTAAAATCAATGGTGTAGTACCATTTGTTATGGGAGCAAGTAGTAGAGAAAAAACTCTGAACTGGTGAACAACAGTATATGATAAATAGTTCCGGGGAAGTATATCATTCACATACTTTTACATTGGATGGTTTCTGGGCATTGTTTAGCAAAGTTCAAGGTATCTTTTGGATATTAATTTTCATGATCCTGTAATCTTACCTTGTCAAAACTATAAGTGACCCTTATCATTCTGCCTCTTCCAGAATATACCGAGGAAAACCCAAAAATAATAACAAAATGCTCTCACCATTTCCACCTGAGTTGTATATATGAGTGGATGGAAAGAAGTGACAGCTGTCCAGTTTGTGGCAAGGTAATTGTGATTTCATTTATATTTTATGTGCCATCTCCTCTTTTTATTTTTTTGCTTGATTTGGTGTTATGGTTGAGCTTATCCTATATATTCTGCTATGCTGCACACAGGTCCCAGGTTTTCTGAGGGAAACGTCTGCATATTTTTGTTTTCCTACATTGACCTCTCTGTCTTAGTGACAATCAAGTAGATCCAACATATAGCCGCTATAGCCTGACAATATAGACTCAAATCCCTTGATGAAGCTGCACAAATCCTCTCTACACTGCTTGTCTTTTTTCTTTAAAATGTGGAGCCATTATAAGGAGGCAGTTCCAGGAATCTTCATGGTGTAAAGATTAAATTATATTCTTATAGATTAAAAAGAAACATCTAAATTTAATTATATTCGTATAGATTAAAAAGAAACATCTAAATTTCTTGACTTTTTGTTTCATTTTGTCGAGAAAGTGAGAACTAGGAAAGGGAAGACAAGGGGAGGGGTGTAAGGAACTGTATGTCTCCCTCGGTTTTATCAGTTTAAGATTCTTTTTCTTGAATTACCCAGCTCTTATTCTCAACCACACTCCTGTGTTTGTCAAAGATTATCTTCTTGGTGCACAAAAAAGCATGAGCTGACATTCTTCAGATTTCATTTTGATTCTTCTGGAAAAACTAATGATACATGGGCCAACTCATTACAAATACTTGCATGGGATATAGCTAGCATCTATTTTATCATTATTAGCTTGTTTTGACATGGAAGACTGGCTCATTGTTTATTTGTTTAGTTACCTTTTTCTCTATTTACTAATTATACCCAAATGAACAAACTTAACTTTTCCTGCATTAATACTGCGTTATATTGAAATACTCATTAATACTGCTTTGTATGAAATACTGTGGTTTTCTCTTATCATAAAGGTAGTAGTATGGAATGAACTCAGGAAAGAGGTTATTGGGAAATCTCTAGGAACGGTTTATTTTAACGAATGCCATTGATGAGAGTGAAAACAGCCAAACTGCAGTCGAGTATAGAAGGTTTAGTGTAAAATACCAATTGCAGTGCGAGAGTTTGAACCGTGAAATGAGCAGAGAAGCATGTCAAGGATTTCACAAGTTGTAGCATTTCTAGGCTGTCAGAAGCAAGTCAATAACAGTAGATGAAGTGATGAACAGTAGAATAAATTCTGAGGAAGCGTGAAGAATTTATTCCAAAACGGGGTGGTAGAATGATACAACCTGAACGTTAACAATTACATTGCATGTGCATGTTTGTTTCAGATCTTGTCCTATTCTTAAGAGACTTTGTATAGCCATCCCTGCCACTAGATTGGCTAACAATCTGCAGGGTCTCTTTAAGTGCTGTCGGCTATGGTATCAAAGTCTAGTAGCTTCTTATGCAGTTAAACATGTGCAATAATGGAAGCCCACAATGTGTGGCTATCTTGAGGATGTTTTTAAGTTTTGGGAATTGGTCTCTAAAAGAAGTTGATCAGACCGATGAAGAATGATGACAATAGCCAGTGCAACAAGAAATCAACGTTTAACGAGGACTATATCTTGAGGTTTAGTAAACATTTGGAGTTGATACAACATTAGAGAGCTCATAGAAGGGGAGATGGCACATGCAACTTTCTCTGGAAAAGTTGTTTGATTAAAAGTTCAGTAAGAAAATAGAAGATCTATTCTTTTTATCAAGGGAATTGTCATTGGTAAGCATCAAGAAGATACTTAGAAGTGCATCAAGGATTAAAAGTTGTATAGGCTAGCCAAGGTGAGAGATGAGGGTCCGTGACTTGGACCAAGTGAAGTGCATCAAGGACATGAATGGAGAAATATTGGTAAAAGAAGCACACATTAGACAGAGATGGCAAATGTACTTCAGTAAGCTTTTGAATGAGGAGGGAGACAGGGATATTGTGCTGGGAGAGTTGGACCAGTCCGAGAGTCGTAGGGATGTTGGGGTATTGTACGTGCATAAAGTTTGAAGAGGTTAAGAAGACAATTCAGAGGATAAGGAGGGGAAGAATGATCGAGCCAGACGAGATTTCGTTGGAGTTTGGAAGAACGCATGCGAAGTAGGTTTGGAGTGGGTAACTGTTTAATCTCACTTTTAAGATGGCTAGAATGCTAGAGGAGTGGAGGTGGAGTACAATGATACTGTTGTATGTACAAAAAAGAGTGATATTCAAAATTGCAACAACTATAGGGATGTTAAGCTACTAAGACACACTATGGAAGTTTGAGAGAGGGTGGTCGAGATAAGGATGAGGAGGGATGTGTCTATCTCCAGGAACTAATTTGGATTCATGCCTGGGATATCAACTACAAAAGCCATTCATCTTGTAAAGAGATTGTTGGAACAATATAGGGATAAGAAGAGAGACTTATACATGGTGTTCATTGACCTTAAAAAGGCATGAAATAAAGTTCTCAAGGAGGTTCTATGGAGATATTTGGAGTTTAGGGGTGTATTTGTGGCTTATATTAGAGCGATTAAGGATATGTACGATGGAGCCAAGATTTGAGTAAGAACAATAAGGGGTGACTCAGAACACTTTTCAGTCAGGATGGGGTTACATCAGGGAACAACCCTTAACTCATTTCTATTTGCCTTAGTGATAGACAAATTGTTGAAGCATAGTTAAGGGGAGGTGTCGTGGTGTATGTTATTCATAGATGACATCGTATTGACCTATGAGACATGCAATAGAGTTATCAATAGACTGGAAATTTGGAGACAAAATCTAGAATCTAAAGGTTTCAGGTTAAGCAGGACTATAACATTGTACTTGGAGTGAAAGTTCAGTGATGTGACGCGTGAAGCAGAGGTGGAAGTGATGATCAATACATAAGTTATACCCAAGAGGGAAACTATTGAGTATGGGTCTATAATCCAAGGAAATGGTGAGATTGACGATGTTGCACATTGTATTAGAGCAGGGTAGATGAAATGGAGGCTCATGTCCAAGGTATTGTGTGATAAGAATGTGTCACCAAGGCTTAAATGTAAGTTCTATAGAGTGGTGGTTACACATGCTTTGTTGTACGAGGCAGAGTGATGACCAGTCAAGAACGCACACATTTAGAATATGAAGGTAGTGGAGATGAGGATGCTCAGATGAATGTGTGAGCATACTAGAAGAGATAAGATTAAGAATGAGGTTATACGAGACAAGTTGGAGTGACCTCTGTGGTAGATAAGATGAGAGAAACGAGACTGAGATGGTTTCGGCATGTGAAGAGGAGGAACAAATGCATCATTGAGGAGGTGTGAAAGGTTGGCTATAATAGGTTTTAGGAGAGGCGGAGGTAGGCCAAAGAAGAACTGGGGGAGGTGATTAGATAGGACATTGCACATCTTCAGTTTACTGAGGACATGACTTTAGATAGGAAGATTTGGATGTCAAGGATAAGGATAATAGGTAACCGAGCGTTCTATTATTAGCTAATTTATACGTAGTATCTTCTTCTCCTTATTTTCACTATCACCCGTTGCTTCATTTGTTCTGTTTATCTTTCTATTTTGTTGCTGTTTTTTTCCTTTCTATTACATTTGTTTTGAGCCAAGGGTCTGTCGTAAACGGCTTCTCTACCCCAAAAGATAGGAGTAAGGTTTGCATACATCCTACCCTCCCAGAGCCCACTTGTAGTATTTCATTGGGTCTGTTGTTGTTGTAAGCGTCAAGAAGATGTAGAACAAAAGTTACGTTACAGCTTGATGGTGTCTGCTCATCTACAAAAACTTTGATAGCAGATACAGGGGCCTAATTGAGCCAACTAAGTTCAGTAGGCATTTGGCTTTAAGTATATGAGTTGAGATCCAATCAAAACATCTACAAATTTTTTCATTCCAGATGTCCCAAAAAATAGAAGCAGGCAACATTGACTGAAACTTTTTATTGTTTTTTACTACTCTCCATGAACACCAGCTTTCATGTGGTTCAAAAAATAGAGAAACATACTCCATATATCAGCTGTTACTCTACAATTTAGACAAAGCTGCTCAACACCTTCTGACTCCAGCTGGCACATGTAATACCTATTCACTGTTTGCAACTCCTCCTATTGAAGTTCTCCTGGGTGAGGTATGCTTAATAAAAGGCTATCCAGATGAAACAGATACTTTTGTAGGTAGTTTGATTCTCCAAATCAATTTCCAGTGTGTTTTGTCTATTAATTCTTTATTGGTGCATAAATGTGCATATGCTTCCTTCGCACAAATACCTGATTCTTAGAATTCACCCATACTTACTTTTCCTGTCTCTGAGGATTGATAGTAGTCCCCTCCAGTTTGGCATACAGTTCCATTAATGCATTCAACTCTCAGTCTTGGAAATTTCTCCTGAACTGAAAGTCCCTCGAGTTATTCTGTCAATATTGCTCTGTATGCTCTATAGAGGAATCTGGATTAGATGCCAGTTGATAGAGAAGCGGAAATTCACTTTCTAGAGCCACTGATCCCATCCACTTGTCCATCCAAAAATTATCAGTGCTCCACTCCTCGTCTTGAGTTTTGAGTTGAGTTGAAACTCATCCCACAATTTTGACATATGTTTCCAAGGACCTGTGCCATAGGGTAATCTGCTATGCTTTGTGTACCAATTGGTCAACTCTCCATATTTTGCGTTGATCACTGCTTTCCACAACCCTAGATTTTCATGTTGTACATCCAATGCCATTTCATTAGCACACTTTTGCTATGTAGTACCACATCTGCCATACCCAGACCTCCATGCTCCTTTTGTAGGATGACTCTTGGCCATTTGCTCAGATGAAATTTGTGATTCTGGCGAGTGTTATCAAAAGCAAAAAGCGCAAACAATCTCTAAGGTATGTTGGGGCTTTAAGCACAAAGCGCAAATAAAGCGTGAGTTTTATTGAAAAAAGGTGCAAGTGTGAGCTTTAATGAAAAAAGGCGCAAATGGAAAATAAATATAAATGTATATGTTTAGTCCAAGACTAATATTTAAGGACGTAAAACAAATATATGAACAACAAAACTTGAATTTCTTATACGATAAAGTGAAATATCAATTGTTTAGCGTAGCCTCTTAGGAAACACTTATTGGCAAGGAAAAGTATGTCTTAGAGCCTTGATGACGACACTAAAGCGCACATTAAGCGAGGCAAAACTCTCAACATGTTTTGAGCCTCGCTTCTGGGTTTAAGTGCGCCTGTGACAACACTGATTCTGGCCATTTCCTTCCCCAAGAAATTCACATCTTAGCTGATCTAACTTCTTCTGTACTTTGATTAGTTTTGGAACATGAAGTATGTTGGAATGCTGTCCAACACACTATTAATGAGTGTTAATTTGCCCCCAAAAGATAGGAACTCTATTTTTCAAGATGTCGTTCTTTTCTCAGACTTCACAATAATCCTATTCCAGATTTCCTGTGATTTGTATCTTGCACCTGGTGGGTGGCCCAGGTATGTTACAGGAAATGAGCCTAGATTGCAGCACAATGTCTGAGATAGATCCTTCAGTTCAGGGACTACATTAACTGGGTATATGGTGCTTTTAGCATGTTCATAATTAGTCTTGATAAGGCTTCAAAGATTATAAGATTGAGATTCAAGTACATTACTTGTAATCTTTCAGCTCTACACAATATGATAGTATCTGCATATAGAGCAGATGAGAAACTGTGACAGAATTCCCAGCATCATTTCCAACCTTAAAGCTTCCAACCAATGTAGTTGATTGGCTTTCTCAATCATTTTACTAAATCTCCTTGCCTGTAATCTATCTGAGTAGAGAAAAGGCCTACACATCCACCATTTATTAGGACTGAGTATCTAACAATGGCAACACTGAATTTGATCCACTTAAGCCATCTTTCTCCAAATCCTGTTTTTCTCAGAATAGAGAAAAGATATAACCAGTTCAGCTGATCAAAGCTTTCAATGTCCTGAATAAAAGACCAGGCTGTTCAGATTCCAACTTCCAATCCAAGATCTCATTAGCTAACAAGATGGCATCTGTAATCTACGTTGATTTGATAAATGCATGCTGATGCCCTGAAACCAGTTTCTGTTTCACTCTAAACTTTTGAAGGCAATTTTATACACTACCAATTAAATCAAGTGGCCTTTAATCTCTCAACTCCACAACCCCTTTCCTCTTAGGAATTAGAGTTATGAATGATGCATTGCATGATCTGACCATGTTTCTTGATTGATGAAAGTGTTGAAGAGCACCCATAGTATCATGTTTGATCATGCCATATGTTTTTTGGTAGAATGTCATGGTGTATCCATCAGGGTCCGGAGCTTTATTTGGAGCACTTAGTGTTATAGAGGCAGGTACTTCAGATTCCTCAAGGGTCTTTCCAGCCACAATTTCTCATCCTCTGTGATTGATGCCACCTCCTCCAGCCTTGTTGTTGGCCTCCAATCCTCATTTTATAACCCTAATAAGTACTCCCTCCATCCCAATTTATATGTCATACTTTTCTTTCAAGTGTTTTAAAAAAGGATGTCACACTTATATCGAAATAAATTAACTTTGAACTTTTCATTTTACCCTAAATGAGATGATTTATAGCCACACTAATATCTACGGTTTGTTTTAGACCACATTTTCAAAAGTCTGCCTTTCTTTCTTAAATTTCGTGCGCAGTCAAACACCGTCACATAAATTGGGACGGGGAATATACTTCCTCTGAGATGAAGGTGTCGAGGTCTAAAGGTGATAAAGTAGTTGAAAAGATGAGAAGTTCCCATGTTTTTGATGCATTTCCATTGAAGTTTAATAGTCCTCGAATATTATTGGTAAAGTTGACTAAATGGATTCAGGTATTCAATCAAACTACTTGTGAACGATGAAGACTGACAACTATTCTGATTGTTTTCCGGACTTAATTTGGTGCAAACACTTGGCTTATGCTTGAGCTTCGTGAATTAGTCCATGGGGTTGGGCCCAAACATCTGCATATTCAAGCTTAAGTCTTAGAGTTTGTTAGGGCCGTTAAGGCAGTCACTTGTCTTTTTTAAGTCAAACTGCACCAGACTGCTGTACCCTGACCTGGTGTTGGCTTTAGCCAACAGTCCACCTTTTTTAAGGTGCATATCTGGGCCTTCTTCATGCTTATCCACAAATATCTGTACGGCTGTTATTGACAATGCATATTGAAATGTTCCTAGGGATTTTGCGACCGGATATAGCGTGAAAGTGATTGGAAGTTTCGGACTCTGTTGATTTTAATAGATTTGTCGAAAAGGCTATGATGAGATTCATGAAAAGGTTTGGTAGATCTAGCTAATTTCCATCTCTTAGCTTATATCAGGGTTTAGCCCCACGGATGAGTGGTATTTGACACCTCTAGGCTCTAATATAGAGAAGATAAAAAGAAATATTGTTATGTAAATTTGAAGAGGACCATGTAAAGGGCCCAGAAGATGTTTTATGGCGTCCTCCAATGTTAGACATCATGCAATCTAAAAGACTGAACGCTTCAATTGATGCTTTTGTTGCTATAACACCACCTGTGTGACGAGTATACTCCGACTGCTTCTCCTCCCTACTCCCTCCTTTTTTTTAAAATCCATACCTTGTTCTTCAGGGGCTTTACTGCCCTTTCCCTGTTATCATTTCTCCTTGTCTCACGAATAGAAGAAGGTTCCTTTTTACTAAGATGCACCACATATGCATGTCAGAACTCGATAAATCATATTGTAGCTTTGTCAGTAGAAGTTAGAGCTATCAATTCAGTTTCAAGCAGGCTGTGCTGCAATTTGGCGCTCAAGAATCACGTATCTGTTTGAAGTTGTTCACCTTTTGTTTTTCACCTTTCTTGGGCTTCAATTTTTTTTTTACTTTTCATAAAAAATGTAAGCTGTAGATGAGGTTGTAGGAGGAGCATTGCATTCAGATATTGCTGCTTTTCTCTTTGACCATATAACACATTAATTCAAACTCTCCTATGATCCTTAAGCTTTGTAGTTATTTCAGTAAGAGTTACGTGTTAACAGATAATTACATGTATATAGACATTGTTTCGAAAAGCATTTTTCTAAAATTTCAAGTTGGCCTTCTTTTTTTGATTTGTAGGTGATGGCATTTGATGAGACAACCTAATCTTTGCTCAAGAAGTTACAGTCCCGGAGGGGTGAAACCAGCAGTACTAAGGGATTATAAAACCAGAACAGATTAATTTGAAGTCTGTGTGAATACCATTATATATATGTTATTGTACAGTATATACAAAATAAGTACTAATTGTTAAACAAATCCCTGATTAATGCTTGAGTTTCCATATAATATGGTTTTCACTTTAATGTTGCACCCCTAGTTTGGTGGATTTCCCAGATACAGTTATCGCTACTATTCACATGTACATAGTTTCGAGTTTCTTATCTAGTTATTAGAATATCGATTGGTGAAAGCTTTCTTCATCGATAGCCCACATTTCTTTCTGGAAAAATAAATGATCTACCTACTACAGTCTATACCTTATTTGAGGCCACACTCTCGAGACTCCACTTACGGAATTACATCGTGTGTGTTGTTGATGAGCAGTTGTGTATTCTTTGATTTCAGTAACAGGGCAAAAAGTGGAAAAGGAACAATTTTTTTGACTTAAAAGGAAGAATAGGACACAAGAAAATGAAAAAGAACTATTTAACTTAAACTAATTAGATAGCCCACATTTCTTTCTGGAAAAATAAATGATCTACCTACTACAGTCTATACCTTATTTGAGGCCACACTTTCGAGACTCCACTTACGGAATTACATCGTGTGTGTTGTTGATGAGCAGTTGTGTATTCTTTGATTCCAGTAACAGGGCAAAAAGTGGAAAAGGAACAATTTTTTTGACTTAAAAGGAAGAATAGGACACAAGAAAATGAAAAAGAACTATTTAACTTAAACTAATTAGATAGCCCACATTTCTTTCTGGAAAAATAAATGATCTACCTACTACAGTCTATACCTTATTTGAGGCCACACTTTCGAGACTCCACTTACGGAATTACATCGTATGTGTTGTTGATGAGCAGTTGTGTATTCTTTGATTCCAGTAACAGGGCAAAAAGTGGAAAAGGAATAATTTTTTGACTTAAAAGGAAGAATAGGACACAAGAAAATGAAAAAGAACTATTTAACTTAAACTAATTAGATAGCCCACATTTCTTTCTGGAAAAATAAATGATCTACCTACTACAGTCTATACCTTATTTGAGGCCACACTCTCGAGACTCCACTTACGGAATTACATCGTGTGTGTTGTTGATGAGCAGTTGTGTATTCTTTGATTCCAGTAACAGGGCAAAAAGTGGAAAAGGAACAATTTTTTTGACTTAAAAGGAAGAATATGACACAAGAAAATGAAAAAGAACTATTTAACTTAAACTAATTAGATAGCCCACATTTCTTTCTGGAAAAATAAATGATCTACCTACTACAGTCTATACCTTATTTGAGGCCACACTCTCGAGACTCCACTTACGGAATTACATCGTGTGTGTTGTTGATGAGCAGTTGTGTATTCTTTGATTTCAGTAACAGGGCAAAAAGTGGAAAAGGAACAATTTTTTTGACTTAAAAGGAAGAATAGGACACAAGAAAATGAAAAAGAACTATTTAACTTAAACTAATTAGATAGCCCACATTTCTTTCTGGAAAAATAAATGATCTACCTACTACAGTCTATACCTTGTTTGAGGCCACACTCTCGAGACTCCACTTACGAAATTACATCGTGTGTGTTGTTGATGAGCAGCTATGTATTTTTTGATTCAAGTAACAGGGCAAAAAGTGGAAAAGGAACAATTTTTTTGACTTAAAAGGAAGAATAGGACACAAAAAAATGAAAAAGAACTATTTAACTTAAACTAATTAGATAGCCCACATTTCTTTCTGGAAAAATAAATGATCTACCTACTACAGTCTATACCTTATTTGAGGCCACACTCTCGAGACTCCACTTACGGAATTACATCGTGTGTGTTGTTGATGAGCAGTTGTGTATTCTTTGATTTCAGTAACAGGGCAAAAAGTGGAAAAGGAACAATTTTTTTGACTTAAAAGGAAGAATAGGACACAAGAAAATGAAAAAGAACTATTTAACTTAAACTAATTAGATAGCCCACATTTCTTTCTGGAAAAATAAATGATCTACCTACTACAGTCTATACCTTGTTTGAGGCCACACTCTCGAGACTCCACTTACGAAATTACATCGTGTGTGTTGTTGATGAGCAGCTATGTATTTTTTGATTCAAGTAACAGGGCAAAAAGTGGAAAAGGAACAATTTTTTTGACTTAAAAGGAAGAATAGGACACAAAAAAATGAAAAAGAACTATTTAACTTAAACTAATTAGATAGCCCACATTTCTTTCTGGAAAAATAAATGATCTACCTACTACAGTCTATACCTTATTTGAGGCCACACTCTCGAGACTCCACTTACGGAATTACATCGTGTGTGTTGTTGATGAGCAGTTGTGTATTCTTTGATTTCAGTAACAGGGCAAAAAGTGGAAAAGGAACAATTTTTTTGACTTAAAAGGAAGAATAGGACACAATTTTAGGAGAAGAACAATTTTATCGTCATGTTTGTTATATTGTTGCTTGAATTATTTTTGAAGGTAATCATCAACTCACAAAACGTTAATTTTTAATTTTAAAAAGATAAACCATCTATTTTGAAAATCAAAAAGACGATAACAATAGTAAAATCGAATAAACCATCTACATTTACACATAAAAATAGCAAGTTATAGTTTTAATATGTATGCAATTTCATAAATTATTCAAAATAGAAATAATCAGATAACCAAATACATATAAACAAATAATACATTTAACTAAGATAAAAAATGTCATGTGGTCATATATTTGCCTTTTCAATTAGTAAATGTTAAACAACTCATATTTCAAATATTGTATTGATTTGTAATGGATTTATTTAGCAACAAACAACTCTTTCTAAATAATAAAATTTGTAAGCTAATTTATTTAAATAAATTTACTTGTACAAATATAAAACATTAAACCAAGAAAATATATAAACAAAATGATTAAAAGAATTTGAGGGGTATTTTTTTCTTTATATAAATTAATCACATGGTATTAAATCCTATCTATTACTAATACCACCTAATAAAAGGTATTAGTTATATACCTTATAATACCAAATAGGGTGTATAACTAATACATATATTAGTTGTACATAGGCCTAAAACTCCTCCCAAACACAATACTAAATAATATCATACCTAATATATGAATTAGTTATCCTAATAAACTCTACCAATCGACCCTTAATTTATTTGTTATTAATATAAAAATAAATATGATCAAATTAATTTATTTTTACACCCACCATTTTATTTTTCTAAAATAAAATTAAAATAAAATTCATCTCATACTCCATTTGTTACTTTGAAAAATTGCAATCATCCTTCATGGCTCCGGATGATATGTTTCGTGGTTGTTTTTGCATTATTGGGGATTATATTGCCTTGAGGGATCAACGGTGACAAATAGATTTAAAAAATTGTCACCAATAAATCAAAATAAGGAAAGTAAACCTAATATAGCAAATCACAAGTTTAGTGGTAGACAAATTTGGAGGGATATCTCTTAGACTCTCACATTATCCTTGATATGTATATATACCTTACAAAAGATATTTTTCACTAAACATCAAACATTGAAAAATATTTTCAATTGTAGCAAACACAAAACTAACAGTTCTAATAGATCATAAAAACTATTAAGGCTGTTTGCTAATTAGCTTATCATCTGCTCCATATAAATTGAGCAAGTAGGTGCATGTTAATTATAGGTTGATTACAATTAGAAGAATAAATAGTCGTACAATCGTGATTTTATATGTATTATATACTCCTGTAGAGGGAAAAGATTTAACTTTTCATCCTTTGTTACTGTGGACATGGTGGAACATCCATGGAGGCATCAAGGTCTTAGAACCATGACGATCCTGACCTTCATCAGTTGCTTGAAAAGGACCGCTGAGATTCAAAATAATAAGCAAAATACAAGATAAGACTGTGCAATAAATCGTCAATGGACTAGGCTATCCCATATGTGTGTGTTTTTCATGTGTAAATACAGTCTTTTAACAAACTCTAAAGATATGCAAGGGTGCACTCGCTCCATTTGTTTATATTTGAGAGAAATATTGAAAACACCTCTAAACTCGACGCGAATTATTAGTTTTATCTTTGAACTATTGACAATCTTAAAAACACTCTTTATTTCACTAACTAAACTTAAATACACCCCCGATCTTGCAACATGAGTGAAAATACACCCCTAAATTGAGACTACTTGCTATGTCATGTGGCAGATCGGAGGAGTATCTAAGTTTAGTTAGTCAAGTAGATGAATGTTTTTAAGACTGTCAATAATTTAAAAATGAAACTAATAATTTAAGCCAAGTTCAGATGTGTTTTCAATTAGTTTTTTTTTATATTAAGATTAAGGTGTTTATATATATCTGAATACATATTCATATTTTAATATTCAAATGTGTAAGATTGTTTGTTTTCTCAATATATGAATATATTAAAATTAATCTAAAATACTCAAAGATAGAAAAAGAGTACTTACCCAATTGATAGGTTAGGGACAGTGGGAGATTGTTGCAAGAAAGTCATGGTAGAACTTTGGCCTGGATTAGTTTGCCCCCACTGCGGCTGTTGCACAGTTTGCTGCTTCTCATTTTCTTTAAGCTGTTTAATTTATATCGCATGAACATCAAATGAGAAACTGATAAGAAAAACTCATAATATACATGCATGTATTACCTTCTTGGAAATTAAGTTGTTTCTCTCTTGCAGTTCTTTTTCCTGCGATTAGAGTTTAAGTTTTGTACATTGTCAGTGTACTAAACTTTTTACTCCATCCGATAAACTCAAAAGTAATTAACCACAGTAACTTTGTTAAGTATAGTTCAAAAGGTAATACTTATTACCATTTTAAATATAATTATAGTTTTAAAAAACCACATTAAAAGCAAGTGGAATCCTATTTATACTCTAACTAAAATTATTCAGAATTCCAAATTTGTTTACAAGATAATATCATGTCTAATTCTCAACATTATAGTCTGAATCACTATGAAGGCTTTGGCTCATTTGTTGATCATGGAAATATAATTAGGTTCTAGAAAGTTCTTGATTATGGGTCCTAATTCTTAGTTTGAATTATGGTCCTTTCAATTTAATCTAATTCAAAAATCTTTATAAATATCAATCACGCAAATTGAATATATAAAGAACTTGAAGAAAAGACCAACTTAAATCATATTATCAAGCCATGTAATTCTATTGAATCTTTACTAGGAAATATCATATAACAGATAGAGCACATCAATATTTTAGGTGAACATTATATACATATGACACATGAAGGGAAAGAATATAAATGGATGATGAAATCTTTGTAATTTGAGAGACCTAGCTAGATGGAGGTTTTGAAGGGGTGAGAGAAAGAGAGATTAAGAGAGGGGAAAAAAAGGAAGGCAAAATTGTATTTTAGAGAAGGAAAAAAATTACTTAAGTAAAAAGGTCATAACCTACTATAGCAGATCAATGCTATCTGATGACTAAAAATATTATAAATTGACGGTGCACAAAAATTTAAATTCTTTTCATAAAATAAAAAATATTTTTAGACGTTACACTATTATATGTTAGTAGCACTAACTAAGTTGAATTTTTTTTTACCTTTTTCTGCAGCTGGGAAATGGACTCATGCATCAGCTGGTTCTGCAAATTCCAGTGACAGATTTTGTTGAGTACTTTTTAATTTTTAGGTTAAGACAAGATAACTAATTAGACAAAACGTTGTAGCATTAGTCAGTTGAATATATTTTATCTAAGAATTCATTTCTATACTTATATATAATAAATCTTGAATATTCTAAGCGAATTTCTGGCTACGGGATCATATCACTTATCTTATTTTTTAAGTTACTAATTTCAAAAAAGTTAATCTACAATTATATTTAAATAATGACAAGGTAGTACAAATAAAATTTCACTATCAACTTATAGAAATCAAACTCTAAATTAAAAAAATGGAGATAGTGAGAATAATATTGACCTTCCTGGTTCGAATTCGCTTCAGAGCTATATCGAGTTGTTGCTCTAAACCCTGAAACTCACGCAGATTAAAGGCATCTAGATCCTCTCCCTTGAAATGCCTGCATTCATATTTTGATTTCAATTTCAATTTCAAGTATAAATCAAAGAAATATACACGATAATTAGTATGAATACTTTTTCCTAATATAGCAACATATCTTATTTCTAAGATTTCAATTTCACATTTAAGAATTATTATTCGGATAACCTAATGATATAAAAATTATTTAGACGGAAAATGTACAAATTTTATTTTTAGCACAAAAAATCTAACTATATACTTCCCTCCGTTTTAAAATTAATTGTTTGATAATATGGTTTGACTCAGTGTTTTAAAAGGCGGGGCGTGAGGTGTGACGTTTTACTTAGTATAGGGTGAGGCGTAAGCCTCGAGACGTGGGGAGTAAGCCCTATGAATCTTTAAATTTTTATTTTACAATATAGTATAATAATGTAATAACACAAAATTATAAAAATACATAAATAGTTTGAAGTAATTACAAATATGATTAAGGAAACTAATAAAAAATAAAACTTCTAACATGACTATACAAGTATAAATAATCTAATATCTTAACTTTCTAATAATAAAAGAATCATTATTTCTCAAAGTAATTTTTATCATACTATACAATTTACCTTCCTAAAAGAAAATAATCAATAAAACTTACTAGTAATATAATAAATACATCACTCCATCATTAATACAAATAAAATTACTTTCAAATAGCTAAATAAAATATGATAATTTTGAGACATGACAAAATCACGAAGACCAACAATAAGTGAAAAGTAAAATTTT
The DNA here is from genome assembly GCF_947179165.1 of Solanum dulcamara. NCBI lineage: Eukaryota > Viridiplantae > Streptophyta > Magnoliopsida > Solanales > Solanaceae > Solanum > Solanum dulcamara. The sequence continues at coordinate 39,952,568 of NC_077247.1, forward strand.
GCTACGTATTTTTAAAAGAAATGTTAAGTAATATATAATCACCTTCGTAGTGTTACCAAATAGTAAAAATGTGATACTACAACTTGTTATTTGGGTTACTCTCAATCTTCTCATCTCTATAGATTAAAAATTATTAAGTATCATTCATTTATTCAAGAATTATGAGGGTCTACAGTGTTAACTAAACATTTTAACACAATTTGCGTAAAATCTGTTAAGAAAGCCCAAGCGTTAGGCATGCTTAAGGCGTATAGTCGGACGCTTAAGGTGTAAGTCTTACAGAACTAAGTCACACGCTTGAGTCTTGGGGCGTTTTTGTTAGAGCCCTGCCTCGGGTGAGCCCCGAGGCGAGTCCGAATAGAATCTTTTAAAACACTGATTTGACTCAATATAGAGTTTATGATTTTGAAATTGGTGGTCATTTAATATGCTACACACTTGTATGACTCTGAAACGTATGATCTTAAATATAACATAACAAACCTATGTATTTGTGGCAATAAAATCTTTTCATTGAGAAAATATAGAAAAATTATACATATTTTTTTAACAAACATATAGGAAAATAATATCAAATAGAATGATTATTTCACCCTTGTGCTTAATTGAGATGAAGTGAAGTAGATACCTTATATTTCTTTGCAGAATTTCAACCCTTGCCGTGAGCTTTGGGCACTCGAGAGTCCAGTTTTCCTACAACAATCCATGAAATCATGCACAAGGAACAAAGGTATGAATAACTTTTTTTTAAAAAAAAATTCCCATGTCTAGTGGGGTGTTATATATCGGAATATACGTACACGAGGGAGGGGACGTTTGGCCTTACCTCCTAATATAACACAAGGATAAAAATTTATCCTTCACAAAATGAGGGCAGAAGAAGCTAACTTAGACATTCCAACCCTCGCAAAAAAGAAATTATCTAGTTAACTAATAAAAAAGTTCTTGTGTTGGAGCAATCGTTAGAAAGAAAGGATATTTACGAGCTATTTTGGTAATTGGAGAGCATTTTTGAGCCCAAACATAACGATAAGGGCATTTTCACTGCTTTAATTTCTTTCTGGGCTGCTCTTATTTTCACAAGATTAATGGTCATATTTAATTTGGTCATTAATCTACCACAACTCTCCTCTTATATTTATGTTTTTTTGGAACCAACTATTGTTTTTTTTTCCAAAATAAAAACATATACTATATAGATCTTGCTTAATAGTACAATTAAAGAAGTACAATAACCTACTATATACATTAATGTATGATAAATTATTCCGCCTACGAAACGCAAGACTATAGAGCTTCATTAATTTCCTCATTTTAGAAAATTAAGAGATCATATGATAAAACAACTCTATATATAATCGATTAAAAGATTGAAATGAGAAGAGAAAAACTTAAGAACAAAAAAAAAGAAATAAAGAATCTATATAATAAAATATTATGCTAGATGGATTTTTCTTTTATTACATGAAAGCACAAAAGATGAAAAATTATAAAAGATCTAAATGAAGGATTTAAATTTATTAAATACTCCCTCTGTTTTCTTTTACTTGTCAATTTTTGACTTGACACACCTATTAAAAAATCAATTATTGATATGGTGAGTTTACCATTTTACACTTAATAATCACTAAAGTCATAATCCAAATTTCAAACATTTTGATACCAAAGATATTAATTCTCTCAATAAATTGAGGGTATAATAGGTATAAAAAAAAAGATTGTACTTTCTTGATTTGTTAAATTTGACAAGTAAGAAAGAAAATCAAATTAAGAAATTTTTGACAAGTAAAAGGAAATAGAGGGAGTACCTTATAAGTTTGAGAGTCATTTGCATTCAAGTTCCTCTCCGCATATGAGTAAGTTTCGTATCTTTCCAGTATATTTTCCATGCTAAATATACAAACAGAAAAATTAATTCAAAATGTAATAAACTTCCAAATTAAAAGGATAATTAATTAAAATAGTGAGTTATAATTAATAGTTACCTGGATTGAGTTGAGTACTCAAAGAGCTTGCCATTTGGGGAGAAGACAATCAATGCCACCTCAGCATCACATAGCACAGAGATCTCGTTAGTCTTCTTCAATAAACCCGATCGTCTCTTTGAGAAAGTAACTTGTCTGCGTATTTTGTTCTCGATCCGCTTCATCACAACCCTACCTCTCCCCATCTCGTAGAGACGGATCTAGAACAAGTTCTATACGTAGAGAAATCTAACAAAGAAATTCAAAAAAAATACAATAAGACCATACCTAAAATTAATAACCTAGACAAAAATAGTTGAACCGTAAATTCAACAATTTATATATCATGTTTTAAGTTTTAACAAAGATATGTGAAAATAAAGTATAGATAAATTAAAGTAGCTTCAAAACTCACAGTGTCTAAATTCTAAATTTGCGGATTCTATGGGACTTGGGAGTTCAACAAAAGAAGTTAAGAAGAAACCCTAATTTGCTAAAGGAATAAAAAGTGCAACAAAAGGTTCAATACGTGTAGTAAGTTAACTATTCATGGTGTCAAGTGTGTATATATAATATGGAGAAGACGCAGGTATTTTAATTTAAGAGATTGTTTGGTTTGAAGACAAGTTATGATGAGGCTAGTTATGATGTAATTAGTTATGTTGAGATTAGTTATGTTATGATTAGTTATTTAGTATTATTTCTTAGTAAATATTTTTTTTTGTATTAAAAATAATATGCATAATATAATTTATAAGAATAAGTTGTCTGCTTACAAATACTCTCCGTAAGTGTAGATGATATGAAAAGTAATGCATAAAAAAGATTTGAGGAGATATCTTTGCCTTTTTAACTGTTTTATCCAAGATAACTTATCGCAATGCTACTTCTTTCGTCCCAATTTATATGACATCTTTCGGATTTTGAAATTCAAACACGTTTATTTTTTACTATAAATTCTTCATATATCTTTTAAATAGTTGGAATTGTCAATTATTGTGACTTATAATACTTTTTACGTAATTTACAATTTCATTTAAAAAAATTTAAAAATTCCATGCACAAATTTCACTCTCGAAAAATAAAAAATGTCACATAAATTGAGATACTAACAATAATAATTAGTATTAACCGAGGTAAGTTATCTTAAGCTTTATAGGGATTAAGAAATAGTAGAAATTTATCTCAGAATTAACTTCTTTTATTCTATCACCCCAAACGTGTCCTAAGGACTTTGGCTAGCTGTCGTTATTGGAAACCTATGTGCATATTGGAAAAGTTAAAAGACAAGACTGTTGGTTTGTAGGTACATGTGGTGTCGAGTAGTAATTGGAGAGGACCAGTGTGAAGTGACTGTAGTTGTTAGTGTTTGTTCACTATGAGCCATACGATGACAAACGTAGTACAATCGAAGCCAAAAAATAATAATCACTGTTACTACAACTCAACTAGGAAAACCACGCACACTGCAATTATTAATATCTAATTATTCCCTCCCTCTCATATTAGTTGTGCACATTATATTTTACACAGTAATTAAAAAATTATTCATAAATTACTTAATTTTACTATTTTGTTCTTTGGTCATATTAATTAGTCTCTTGAAAAAAAAAGTTTTTGAATCTTCAAAATTTGTTTAAACTTTCAAAACATATTAATTATAGAGGTAAAATGAGAAAAATTAATTAATTTTATCTTAATTTAATAAGTGATCAAGTAATATGAAACAAATATTTTTAATAAAATGTCATTAGATCGAGTGAGTAGTTAATTAGCTATGATCATTCTACTCTCCACTGCTACACCTTACCCTGCTGTGTTGTAAATTGTAATCTTGCATGAATACGAGGTACAAAACATTTGCCTCCTGTGTGGTCATAGATTTTAACTTTATATTACCACGCCGGTTTGAGCCGGCTTTGAAATTTAAAATTATTTAAAGATTATATTTTGAAAATTTGATCAAATTTTATGACCGAACAGATAATTATCAAATTTTAATTCAAAATCTATAATCAAACACTAAATTAATTGTTTGATTCACAGATAAAATTATCTTGAATTAAGATTTTTGGGATAAGTTATATCTTGAACTAAATAAAATATAAATTTAATTTTAAACTTATATTAATTTTGAGATATCTCACCTTATTCTTGGAAGCAGTGTTACTACAATTCAACTAGGAAAATCCCTAATGCCACAGTACTGCAATTACCTAGCTATACCCTACTGCTAATTTGTAGTATTAATTTTCTTCATTTAATCCGAGGGACAAAACCCACAGGTTGTGCACAAATATTCTAGCTGCAAGCCTGTAACAACGTTTTAAATATGGTTGTCCCAATTTTATTATATTTTTTGGTTTCTTACCCATATTTGATATGTCAATATGATTTTTTTCTTTTAATAAATTTGAATTCAAGATCTCTAATTAAGATGTACTTCGATTCTCCATTTCTTTTATTTTTTCTTATTTCTAATACTATAGTTGTTTATTTTATCAAATTAAGAGAAATATATTATTTTCTTCTAATATTGCCATATCATTTTTAATAACTAAATAAAATACTTCTTATGTTCACTTTTGAACTTGCCACTCAGCTTAATTAAGAAATACTGATAAATGAAGTACATATTTTACCATAATTGACAATACCTATGATTATTAATTGGCATTTCAAAAAGTCCTGGGAAATGAGTAGTTAAATCTGGATAAATTATGATATTCTAATTATATTAAAATAGACAAGCAAAAGTGAACGATAAATTTATTAATACTCAAACTTAATTTTTTAAAGTATAATTAATGAGGGCAATTTATTAATAAAATAAGCCCTAATATACACTTCATTTTATCTCTATTTATGTTGTACCTTTTGAATTTTTGAGAGTCAAATGAATTTTTCTTTCACTATAATATTTTTATATGTTTTTTAAATTATTAATTATTGTGACTTTTTAATACATAAATCTTATTTCAAAAACTTTAAAAATATTCCAGGTATAGGAGCTGCACAATTTTATTATTTTGTTTTAAAAAAACTCTATAAAAGTTGTCCATATTGAGTAGAAGAAACAAGTTGTCTCGCTGTAAAGATACTTCACGCATTATAAAAAACAAAATATATTTAGCATCATATATAGGCCGGGACCATGACATGCAAGAGGCACGTTAGACTAAAATATACATATAGTACATTAATATATGGTTTCAAATTCTTTAAAATTTTCCACCTACTAGTCTTTAAATTGGGGACCATGTAACTCACAGTCTCACACTATTTAAAGTAAGTTAAAGTGATGGTAAAATAATGATCTGACTTATAAGAAAAAAGAACACCACACTAATTACTAGTTTAATATATTCTCTATATTTTATTGATGCTCACATATTATAATAAGAAGAGACATTACTCCGTAAATTCTGTAAAACTTTCAAATTTAAAATCCCCACCTTAACTTGCTAGTCGTTAGTTAATTAGGAAAACAATATTAAACCATTGTTCTAGATATTAGAGGTAACTTTTTAAAATTGTTGTTTACAACAATAACATATCAATGAAATCTTACAAATATGATATATATGTAAAAGATAAAGTGTATATATTGTTAAGAAATACTAATAAATGAAGTACATATTTTACCATAGTTACCATGAATTTATTCATGGCTTGTAACTCATCATATTTTTAAGGTTATAAGTTGAAATTTAATTTTTGTTGAAATTTTTGCCAATTTTAACATAAAAATTTATCAAAAATATTGAGTTCGTTGTTTTGTGCAAATACTTATATTTTATCGATTTTTTCAATGTGCGTACAACTAAGAATGGAAAAAAGTTTGTACCATTGGATGTGATGATTGATGATAAATATTTAACTTGTAATCGATTTGGTTTAATAGTACGTAATTAGTAATTATATCTTTAACTCAGCTAGTTTATTAAATTTCTCATGAAAATACCATCATAAACTTCAACAAAGGTAAGGTATAAGCAACGTATAATTAATAGCAATTAAATATGAAATAAGCATTGAAATAGCCCTAGAATTTCAAGATAAGTACTCCCTCCGTTCCTTATTATTTGTCAAATTTCGTTTTCGAGGGTAAAAATACATGAACTTTGGTCAATATTTTAAGATGTATTTTTTCATCATATAAATATGAAAAGGATTCCAACTTACATTATTTTTATATAGTTTTCGAACATCTAAATTTTAAATTTTAAATATTGACTTTGAAAATTAGTTCAAATTAACTTTCGTAAAACAAAATTATTCTAGTACAATTTAGTTTTTGAAAACCAGTCAAATTGACTCTTATAAAGCGAAATCATTGCAGAATAGCTTATCCACAAACCCAAGGAGTTGTTAGCAGAGACAAGAATTGTAATAACAATGGGCCAAAAACCCCAGCATGGAGAGAGGACAGTAGACAACAACATCATCCGCGCAACAAACGATTGGACAAGTCAACAATACTAATGCTAATATGGACTTACTTCAAAATTTCAATGTCCAGACTCAAGAACAGAGAATAACTCCCACTAACGAGACTCAACTCAAGACAAAAGCTCTAAACAACAACAATATGCAAAGTAACCCCCCTCTCCAATAATGTTTCCAATGATTAACATCATATCATGGAATATTAGAGGGATATGGTCACAAGGATCTCTAGAAAGACTCAAAAACCTCAAAAACCAATTCCAAATTCCTCTGCTTTGCCTTCAGGAACCAATGATTAACAGTAACAAGCTTGACAGATTCAAGAGAAGACTGTTATTTCCTGTATCAATATCAGCAAACCAGAAACAATAAAGATGAAAAGAAAAAGAATTATCCGAGTCCATAGAACTTACTGTGTGTCCTTAACGAATTTAATTTCCTCAATTTACCCGATGTTATGGATTATTTTCTTTCAAAATAAAACAGATAAACTATTACAGAAATAATAGTACCTCAAACTTCTGTAATTTCAACGAACTCAAACTTCAGCAACGAGATCACACACAGACTCGATCAATTTTGTTTGTAAGATATGTGTGCAAGAGAAAGGAAAAATTCGATGCAGAAAAATAAGAGAAAGCATCTCTATTCGTAGTCATCTACAGGTGCGAAAATATTTGTTCAGAAAGACTTGTCTTATCAGAACAGTCATGGTGTCTTTTAGGAAACAACTCAGAATTAATACTGAATTAATATTCAGAAAAGAATCAATTAATGATATTAATAAATATTTTTTGTCTAAAAGATTATCAATCACATCATTTACAACAGCCAAGTCAAGCCGAGCCACAATGACGACGGCAACGGCGCAATGGGCACCCTCTACTTAACTCTTTAAGAGATAAAGGAAGTATTTCCTAATATAAAGACAAAACTTTTCCTTTCTTCTACCAATAAGGGAGAAATTTCCCTCACTTAGTTCCCCCACATTTTCCTATTGCCATTTTCTCATTTCTCAATTCACGCCTTGCTTGATCCCAACGAAGACTTGGGATGAATAATGGTTTCCACAACTACTCTAACAGAATTTGATTGCTATGGAATAATGATGTGAGCAGTGATGTTATCCTAGACAGAGATCAACAAGTCGTGATCAAAATTATTCATGACAATGACCATGTGATGTTCCTTACCATCGTTTATGCCGAGTGCACTGAGGTACTAAGAATGGAACTGTGGGAGGATCTTAGGAACACTACAACTTTCATGGATTCTGCCTGGGGTGTGGTAGGTGACTTCAACACTATTGCCAGTTGCGAAGAGAAAAAAAGAGGTAGAAACCATAGAATGGAGGAGAGCTTAGATTTCCTGACTTGCCTCCATGATTGTGGGCTTCAAGACGCCGATTATAGTGGTTCTAAATTTACTTGGTGCGACAATAGAGACCCACCTACTACGATCTGGAAAAGACTAGATAGAATGGTCTACAACTTTGAATGGTTTGATTGTCTGAATGCCACCTCAGTAACTCATCTATCTAGGTCATGTTCAGGTCACGCTGCTCTCCTCATCAAGATCAATAATGAGATCACTAATTCTATCAAGTATTTTAGATTCCTCAATTTTCGGGTTGAGCACCCGAATTTTTATAAGATAGTTTTGTATATTTGGGATCAGAATATTTATGAGAACTCCCTATATGTGCTTCACCCGAAACTCAAGATCATCTCCAAACACCTCAGTATTTGGTCAAGACAATGTTATGGAGATATTAATGAAGATTTTGAGAGGCTTGAAGCTCAAATCAAAACTATAAAAGAGAACTACGTGAATAACAATACCACTAAGAATAGGATGGAACTTTCTAGATGCAGAGCTGAATTCACTAGATATATCAACTCTAAGACTCTATTATGAGAAAAAAATTCAGAATAAAATGGTTGGAATAAGGTGATGCTAACACAACCTATTTCCATAGCATTATCAAGGATAAGAGAAGAAGGCTTACTATTAGAAGAATTATGGTTGACCAAGAATAATGGATTGAGAAAAATTATTCCATTACAAAAGCTGTAGTTAGATACTACCAAAAACTGATCTCTAATGATAAGCAAAGTTATTCCCAAGACACTATAAACACACTACAGAGGTGTTTTACTAAGATTGATAACAATAACCGTATGGCCTTTCCGTCACTTCAAGAGGTCAAGGACATTATTTTCTCCATGGATACTGCAATGTTTGTTTCTACCAAGAAACTGGCAATCATTGCCCATGAACTTCATAAAGCTATTATATTTTTCTTTGAAGGTGCTAATCTCCCATAAAATTTCACCCATACTTGTTTGGTATTAATCCTCAAGATTGATCACCCCTAAAAGTTTAGTAACCTCAGGCCCATTAATCTCTAAAATGTCTCTTGTAAAATCATTTCTAAACTTTTGAATGCTAGATTGACCTCCATTTTGCCTAGAGTCATTTCTAAGAATCAAAGTGGTTTTACTCGAGGGAGGTCCATTACAGAGAAGGTTTTTCTCACACGAGATTATTAATAATATCAAGAAACTTAACAGAGGGAAGAACATCGTTAACAAGTTAGATGTGACAAAGGCTTATGAAGGAGTGTCTTAGAATTTTTTATGTCTAGCCTTGAGGAAGATAGGATTCTCAGAAAATTGGGTGAAACTTATTCACAGATACATCTCCAACAATTGGTACTCAGTGCTTGTTAATGGGAGTGTAAATGAATTCTTCATTTTTGAAAGAGGTCTGAGGCAAGGTGACCCTATCTCACCTTTGTTGTTTGTGCTTAGTGTTGAAATACTTTCTCAAATGTTGAGTGGTCTTCAGGAAAATTAGGATACAAAGTATTCTAGATGAATAACAATGGGCCTCAGATCAATCCACCTATCTTTTGTGAATGACACAATTCTCTTTTGCAATGGTGGTAACAAAAAAACCCTGAAAATGGTCCTGAAAGTCCTTAGAACATATGAAAAGGTCTTAAGTCAACTTTTTTTCATGCCCTGAATCTACACCTAGGTGTGACCGACACTTAGAAAACTATTCTTGATTCTCAAGCAAATTCTTGGCCTAGTTAACTCCCTAAGCGGAAGACATAACTCATAAAAGAATTCTTATATAGTAACAAATAACTATAAGAAATTAGTTTCTCAAAATAATGTCTCAATACTCAATATATATATATATATATATATATATATATAAATATAAGATATAACTCCATGTTTTTAAAATATAATTCAAATGAATAAAATTGAATAAACTCACACTCTGTCTGACTAGTCTTAAGTTTCTAAATACTAACTCTGAATAGGTATCGGAACAGGCCCGCAACTACCTCAAAATACACTAATTATACTAAAATATAAGATTGGAATAAATATCCAATAGTGCCTCTGAAAACAAAGAGGTTTCACTAAAAACTGGATAGAGAATGATCCTCAACGGTACGCTTCTTGATGATCTCTAACATCTGTGTCTGTATCATAAAAAAATGCAGCGTCGACTAACGTCAGTACATGAAATGTATGGTATGTAATATGGAAGAAAGAAAACAAGTAAGCTGAATTGAAGAATGAAGTACTAATATGCAAAATACTGTGATTATGTAGTAAACAATCAGTTTAACTTACTCAATGTAAAATGTGCAACAAAAGCAAAACGTTAAAATAATATACTTTACTTTCTTGGAGAGTTTCTCTAATCGACAACCACCACTATGAGCTTCGTGATATTACAACATCTTGCCCACATTGCCAGAGCCATCCTATACCTTGTCAGGGTATGGGACAAACTTTAATTTATGGATCCATCTTATGAGCTTTCTCAAAGGCAATGAGAAGTCATTTGACTTTCAGTATGATCCTATCCTACGTTGGCTACGTAGTTTATAGAACTAGAGTTATTTGACTCCTGTCCAACTCGGTGCTCAATACTACTCCAAAAAATATAAAATATAAGGCTCATACTAAATTGTGAGTAAAAACTCAATATGTTTGTTTGCTTTCTCCTATATTTAACTCATACTAATCAAATTTTTTCTCAATTTCATGCTCAGAATACTGTTTATACTCAATACTTTAACTCATTTAAACTTGATAAAAATCATGCTTAAATTCAGTGAAACAGAGACTTTACAATTCAATTGATAGCTTGTGCTTAAAACTTTCTTCTCATTTAAAAGATTAAATAAATCATTCTTTAACTCAAAACTATGCATCAAATAATTATTGTAAATTTCAAGTAGGGTTTATGTGAATGCAAACATGAATTCATAATCTCAAAAATTCAACCCATGAAAATCATCAACGTATCTTTAAATATGCACAAGAACTCAATAGAATTTACATAGATAATTCAAGAATTCACTTTATCGAAATTAATGAAACTCAAACTCAAAACTCAACTTGACTATATGAACATGTAGGACACTAGGACGAACTTAGTCCAACGTTAGGATTGCCATACATACCTGGAACACTGATTATCTAGTCGAATCTCGAAGGAATTGCTTGAAACGCTTGAACTCTAGCTCTTCTCCTTCTCTCCAATTCTTGCTTTCAAAAGATTATAAGTGTTAAGGAGAAAAAAATCTGGTTGGATATTGATAAGGGACTAATTTTAGTCCCCAAATGGCTAAGGATTAAGTTTGAAAAAAGTGGGGAAAAGACAAGTCTACCCCTCATTAAAATGGATTGGGGGTCCGTCTACGAATCGTAGACTATTAGTTGTAGAACTCTGGTTCCAAAATCGGGCTTCACTGGTTTAATATGCATTGGGTCTACGGACCCTCTTTACGGTCGTAGACCCTATGACGGCCCGTAGGAACTCATTGTAGAACTCAATTGGTGAATTGGGTCTTGGGGACTACAGACCGTTCTACGATCTGTAGTACTTTGTACAGGTTGTCAACCAAGTCGTAAAGTCGTGGTGCACATTTTAATAGCTACTAAAATGTGACACTCTATTCTATGATGGATTATACGGATCGTGGAAGACTTGATAGGTCATAAGGGGACTCGTAGAAACTGATCTAAACTCTGAAGATTTGGCCAAGTGTTAAGGGATCCTAAGAACCCTTCCTACATCTCGAGAACACTCTATGGGCTGTAGAGTGGGTCGTAGATGACTGACAGTTGCCTTTTCTCAAGTTTTCTCTTGATTCTCGAAATTTATTTAAGTTAAAACAGTATGGGGTGTTACACTTATCAACAAGAGTAAAAGTTATTTTGCAGTTGCTGGAGACACTAGACCATGCTATATTATTAAAATTCACAATATCACTGGTATGACTTATGAGAAATTTCTTACCAAGTATTTGGGGTGCCTAATCATCTCTAGAAAGAAAAAACTTGCCCTTTTCTCAGACATTGTCAATAAAGTCGTCAACAAAATTAAAGGGTGGCATAGTAAACTCTTATCTACCGGAGGAAGGGACACTCTCATATCGTGTTTGCTCTCTTCATCCATCTTTTATCTGTAGTCACCGCTCCCAAAGGTACACTGGAGATTATCGAAAAATATTTGGCAAGATTATTTTGGTTTGTCCTTGAGAATGGTGGTAAACATCACTGGGCATCCTATGTTACCCTATAATGAGGGAGGCACTAACTTTTGAAAACTCACCGACATTTGTCAAGCCTTTAATGCTAAACAATGAATGGCCACTTAGAACTTCTAATTCCTAATGGAGTGAGTTCATGAAAGCTAAGTACTTGGTAAATACCACCCTGTTAAAAGCCAATGGCAAAGAGGGCAGCCAGTGAGCTAGAAAGAGTTTTGTAGTACTAAAGATATGATTGATCATAATATTTTTTGGAGCATTGGTGGAGGACTACCTCATTTTGGTATGATAATTGGTGTAGGCTTTGTTAGGGGGAGGAAGCACCACAATTAAAGTTTGATATGATGAAAATAATGAAAATAAATTGGACACGAGAATTTTACGTGGAAACCCCTCTAACTGATAGAGAGAAAAAACCACGAGGTAGAAGGATCTCACTAATTTAATATGGAGTACACAACTCTCAAATACAAGGAGAAAACAACAATTAATACTTCTCTCTTGTAAAAAAAATAACTACTAAAGAGGACACTCAAGACTACAATAGTTTGTCACGCTCCGGAAGGGTACCCTAGACGTGGCCGGCACTCGAAAACCATTTCTGGCCTTCAAGCGAACCACTTGGTCCAATCACACTTTCATTCAGTTACACTCTATTAGCGGAAGACTCAAATTATAAGAATACTATTCATAATAAATCCAAAGGCCAACCACATCTCCATTCAACAACTAGAAAAAATAAAACTAGTCACAACGAAACAATTCAACATCATCCACACTCTAGTATATGAAGTCTCTATCAACAATATAAGAGGTGCCAATGAAAAATTCATGGCTACCACAAATCAAAATAAAGGAAAACTAACTCAAAGTTGAAAAGATAACTGCGGTATCCTCCGAAAACAAAGAGGACTCACCAACTTGTTGGAAGTGAATAGATCTTCAACGATGCGCCTGTTGATGATCTCTAGTACCTGTCTCTGCATCATAAAACGATGCAGGCCAAATGACGTTAGTACGTGGAATGTACGAGTATGTAAAATGTCCGAATGAAACATACATCAAGGTGGGATCAAATCAACTCAGAATCTCAACTCAAAAGAAGGTACAACTCAATCAAGATGTTCTGAGTCTAAACAAAATATAATTTAGACAGGACCAATCACATACAATCCAGCCCAATCCATCCCAATCCGACTCAGAGTACTATCAAGACCTATATGAGAGTTTCTCTTATCCGACAACTATCACTTATGAGCAGTGATAGTACAACAAGCCGACGTTGTTGCCACATCCGTTCATACCTTGCCAGGGTACGAACGAATCAACAAATCATAAATTCATAACCAATCAAGTCCTATTATATTAGGACAGTAATTTGGAAAACATCCTACTTTAACGGTCCAATTCCTTCCTACGTTTGGCGACATAGTTATTGGATTCGAGTTATTACTTACTCTTACCCAATTCGGTGCTCGATACTCCTCCCAAGACTCAATGCTCATAAAACTCTATCCAATCAATTCAATCTAATCATATCGACCAGTCTTATTTGGACCTCTGTCAATTCATCAATTCTATCCCAAATCAAGCCTCTTGACCAATCATATTATCCAATCAACCTCAATCTTATATATATTTTAAAGGCAATCTCAAGAATATTGCTTACTTTACTTTCTGTCATCACCTTTGACTAGAAAGAATGTCTTTCCATAGTGTTCTTTTGCTAAACATTATTATTTAATAACTATCCAAGTTGTCCCAAACCAAACCAAACACTTCACGTAAAATTAGGAAATAAATGATAAAGTTAGCTTTTTCTATATTATTAGAATATATCAAAGTGGAAGTACTATATGAATATACTACTAGGAATATAACTTTTTTCTTAAATATAATTTAATTTCATGATGCTAATGGAATTCAATTGAGGCATCAACTCACAAAAATTAGATTCATGCTAACTAAAAAGTTAATCAAATATTGTCCCCATCTTATTTCTAGCAATTTGGATCTGTGAAGGTGTTAGACTAATGAAAACATCCTAACCAACATTTTAGTATTATTTCTATGTTCCATCATTTGGTAGTTGAATTAAACTGTAACGTACCAACGGATTTCAAGTTAATGCAAGTTAATTATCTATTGTTAATATAACAAAATATGTTTAACAACTCATATCAATCAACTCTTAGACATACCAAAATATGTATAACAACTCATATCAATCAACTCTTAGACATAACAAAATATGTATAACAACTCATATCAATCAACTCTTAGACATAACAAAATATGTATAACAACTCATATCAATCAACTCTTATCAAACATGAAACATTTATCAATTTCTCAACTTATCAATATCAACATAACAAAATCAAGTTAATAGATGTATGAACTCATTAGGACATAAATCTATCAAGAAAACCCAATTCTTATGAAAATTCAATCTCAAATAAGATGTAGGGAACATGGTGAATTTAATCCATGTTTTTAGTAGCCTTACATACCTTAGTGTAGATTTTGAAGAAACCTTGATGTTAGGTCTTCAAAGGGAAACTTGAATCCTTGAGTTTGAGAGGATTTTATTGGAGATAATTTGAGAGAGAAGGGAATAAAGATTTAGGTTGTTTGGAGAGGAAAAAGACTGAAATTTTGATCCAAAACGCGTCTAGTTTATGTATATAGATATTAGGTAATTTTACCAAAATATCCCTACAAAATTTGGAAAATCGGCCAAAATTCGCTGCAGGTCTTCTCTATTTAATCAAGCATAACTTTTGACTCCAAACTCGAAAAAATACAATCTTGGTGGCGTTGGAAAGAAGACTCAAAGACCTTTAATTTGATAGGTTCTGGGACACCCAATTCGTTATATTTTAGGAGATATGGTCATTTGAAGTTGACCCTTATACTAACTTATTCGGAAACTTAGCCGAAAGGAATTCTTTGGACTTGGCTTGATTTTTTTGGGATTCCTTATGACCCAAAATCACATATAATATTTTAAATACTTATGAATCAATCATAGATCATATATACAAATTGAAGCCTTCGAGTTTGATCTTATACGTACATGAAGAATGGTTCGAATCTTAGTAGAAAAAAATTGGGGTGTTACATATTTATTTTGTTGTATAACTCTCTTTGTATTTTTTCTCTCTCTTTCTGGGATTTTTGGATGATTTAAATGAGGGCAGAATGCCCTCTATTTATAATAATAAGAAACCGCGTAAGCTGAAGGAGTATACGCGTTTTCATTACTGAAAACGCGTAAGGAGAAGTTGGCAATAATTAGTCAAAAAGGGGTGGCAACAATTAGTCAAAAGAAAAGACAATTGCTGCCTAACGTGTACTGTTTCTTCCCTTTTTTGCTTTTCATAGAAACTTTCTTTGACTTCTTTTTTTTCAATCTCCCACTTGAAGATTTAATTGAAAATTAATTACGTCTTCACACCATCCTTTCTACCCAATTACTGCAATGTTACGTTTCTGCTATGCCAATAGAAGATCGACATCATATAAACTTGTTATAGTTGATTGGCTTTGTAAACATATCTGCTAGGGGTTGTCATTAGTGTGAATTTTCTAAATATCCACACTGCCTTCTTCCACCTTCTCACGAACAAAGTGATACTGAACTCGTATGTGTTTTGTCCTTGAATGAAATGCCGGATTCTTTGTGAGATGCAAAGCGCTCTGACTGTCACAAAATAGAGCAACCTTCTCTTGTTTGTGCCCGAGCTCCTCCAGTAACATCTGCATCCATATTGCTTCTTTGCTAGCTTGTGTAGCTGCTATATATTCTGCTTCCGTCGTAGATGTAGCCACGATAGATTGCAGTTTTGAAACCCAGCTTACAACTCCTCTAGCAAGAGTAAACACATAACCTGTGGTGGACTTGCTCTTATTAAGATCACCTGCATAATCTGAATCAACATAACCTTTAACATTAAAGTCTGATCCTCCATAACACATTGCAACATCTGAGGTACCCTTGATGTATCTCAGTATCTTCTTAACAGTATTCCAATGCTCTCTACCAGGATTAGCCATGTATCGACTAACCACTCCCACTGCTTGTGCAATGTCAGGTCTTGTACATATCATGGAGAACATTAAACTTCCCACTGCTGATGCATACGGTACTCGAGACATCTCCATCCTTTCTACTTCATTGCTAGGACTCATACTTGAGGATAACTTGAAATTAATAGGAAGTGGGGTAAAAATTGACTTACAGTCTTATATTTTGAAGCGTCTCAAGATTTTCTTCAAGTAGTTCTTTTGAGAAAGACAAATCTTCCTATTATTTCTGTCTCGGTGAATTTGCATCCCTAGAATCTTGTTTGCTGGTCCCAAGTCCTTTATTTCAAACTCCCTAGCCAACTGTGCCTTTAATTTTGTAAGACGATCTTTGTTGGGGCCTGCTACCAACATGTCGTCAACATACAACAATAAAATAACAAAATCGTTATCACCAAATCTCTTGTAATAAACACAAGGATCTGAACTATGTCTGTTGTATCCAAGGCTTATAATGAAGGAATCAAATCTCTTATACCAATATCTCGGCGCCTGTTTGAGACCATATAGAGATTTGTTCAACTTGCAAACCAAGTTCTCTTTTTCCTGTTCTTCAAAACCTTCTGGTTGGAGCATATAAATTTCTTCTTCAAGTTCTCCATGAAGAAATGCAGTTTTGACATCTAACTACTCCAAGTACAAATCAAATGTAGCACACATCGCCAGGACCACTCGAATTGTTGTGAGTCGAACCACCGGAAAAAATATCTCATTGAAGTCTATGCCTTCTTTTTGAGCGAATCCTTTCACCACCAATCTTGCACGATACTTCTCCACTTGATCATTACCATTGCGTTTGATCTTGTAGACCCATTTGTTTCCAATGGCCTTCCTTCCTTGTGGTAATTGAACAAGATCCCATGTTTTATTTTTATGGAGAGCTTCAATTTCTTCTTGCATTGCTGCCACCCACATAGATGATTCTTGGCCTTTCATATCCTCGTGAAAAGTTGAAGGCTCTCCATCTTCTGTTAGTAGACAGTATGCAATATTACTCTCCGTAGAATAATCTGAGTGCCAAGATGGTTCTCTTCTCTCCCTAGTTGACCGTCGAACTTCTAGAGTTTCGATCTCAATTTGCTCTTGTTCTTCGTGCTCTGGTGCTGCTTTAGAAGAAATTGGAACTTCTTCTATTTCTTCAACTTCAACTGTAGTAGTCTTTGATTTTTCTTTTGAAGTGCTACCTTCTTTTGCTTGTATCTTGTTTTTAACAAATACAACATCCCTGCTGATTACCACCTTGCGGGCTGTGGGATCCCACAAGTGATACCCCTTGACTCCATCAGCATACCCTAAGAAAATGCATTTCCTAGATTTTGGATCCAACTTTGATTTTTCTTGGGTATTGTACATAACATAAGCAGGACTTCCGAATATATGTAAGCGGAAATAATCAGCTGGTTTTCCTGTCCACATCTCCATTGGCGTTTTCAGCTCAATTGCGGTTGATGGTGATCGATTGATCACATAACAGATAGTTTTGACTGCTTCTGCCCAGAATGGTTTTTCCAACCCTACAGTTGCCAACATAGCTCTTGTCCGTTCGAACAAGGTTCTGTTCATCCTCTCTGCTACTCCATTTTCTTGTGGAGTATATGCCACTGTGAACTGCCGTTTAATACCTTCTTGTTTACAGAAGTAATTAAATTCATCACCAGTGTATTCTCCTCCATTATCTGTCCTCAAACACTTGATCTTTTTCTCAGATTCAAGTTCCACCCGCGCTTTGAATTCTTTGAAAACTGAAAAAACATTTGTCTTCCTCTTGATTGGATATACCCAACTTCTCCTGGAGTAATTGTCGATAAATGACACGAAATATTTCGCTCCTCCTAGAGACTCCACCGGTGCTTGCCAGACATCAGAGTGAACCAGATCTAGTATTTCCTTGCTTTTAGCAGAGGAACTGCTAAACTTCAGTCTTTTTTGCTTACTGGTAACACAATGCTCACAAAAGGGTAGTGAAACCTTTTTGAGCCCTGGAAGAAGTTTTTGCTCAACAAGAATCTTCAAACCTCGTTTCGACATATGGCCAAGTTTACGATGACACATCATCGTTGATTCTTCAAATGAACTTACTGACACGGTTGATGCTTCTCCTTCTTGGTGTGTTTCACCTTTAAGCACATATAGATTTGCAACAAGTTTTTCTGCTTTCATCACTACAAGCGTTCCTTTGGATATTCTCATGACTTCACTATGAGTCTTATACGAACATCCATTTTCATCTAGTTGTCCTAAAGACAATAGATTCTTCTTCAAGTCTTTTACATGTCGTACCTCTTGGATGGTGCGAACCGTGCCATCATACATATTTATTTTGATGGACCCAATACCAATAACATCCAAAGTATGATCATTTCCTATGAACACAGACCCTCCTAAGATAGGATTATATCGCCATCATCCGAGGTACATGCAACATTCCCTTGAGCATTTGATGGCTCATGGTTTTCACTCTTCTTCTTGAACCGACAATCTTTCTTGAAGTGTCCTTTCTTGCCACACTTGTAGCACTTGATATTCTTCTTATTTCTTGATTGAGATCTGCCATGATTGTGACTCCCACTAGGGCCACGTTTCATTGGTCTTCCTCTCACCATCATCAAGGCTTCAACTTGCTGTGAACTTGCTTGTCTGTCTTCCTTATTTTTGCGCCGATTTTCTTCTTCCAAGACAACGGCTGCAATTTCATCGAAAACTAGACTGTCTGTATTGTTCATCAGGTTGATGATGAGTTGATCATACGAGTCAGGTAGACTTTGAAGTAGAAGCTCTGCACGTTCAGTCCCCTCTATTTTGCAACCCATTGTTGTAAGTTGCGAAAACAGAGTATTCAAAGTATTGATGTATTCAGTAACTGACATGGACTCTGCCATTCGAAGAGTATACAATCTTCTTTTTAAGAAGATTTTATTATGTAAAGACTTGGCCTCATACAACCCCGTAAGAGTATCCCATATTTCCTTCGCCTGTCGCTTTTCCGCCACACTGGACAATACTTGATCAGCTAGTGCCAAGTGTAGATCAGCAACTGCGTTGCTGTCTATGTCATTCCACTTGTTGTCATCAACAAAGTCTGCGGGCCTGTCTTCAATTGCAGCTAAGCAATTATCTTTTTTCAATATCGGTTTTATTTTCATTTTCCACAATGAGAAATTAGTCCCATTGAATTTCTCAACGTCAAACTTTATTATACTCGACATTGTTATTTTCTTCACACCCTTCTAGATTGTTTCTAAATATTTTTGCGAATAATCATGACAAACTGTACCGTCACCGAAATTTACTATTCACGTGAATAGTACTATTCACCGAATTTTACTATTTACAAAAAGTTACTATTCACGAATAGTACTTTCGCATAAAATAGATAGAATAACTGAGGGCTCTGATACCACTGTTAGGGGGAGGAAACACCACAACTAAAGTTTCATATGATGAAAATAATGAAAATAAATTGGACACGAGAATTTTACGTGGAAACCCCTCTAACTGATAGAGGGGAAAAACCACGGGGTAGAATGATCTCACTAATTTAATATGGAGTACACAACTCTCAAATACAAGGAGAAAACAACAATTAATACTTCTCTCTTGTAAAAGGAACAACTACTAAAAAGGACACTCAAGACTACAATATTTATTTTAGTGTATAACTCTCTTTGTATTTTTACTCTCTCTTTCTGGGATTTTTGGATGATTTAAATAAGGGCAGAATGTCTTCTATTTATAATAAGAAGAAACCGCGTAAGCTGAAGGAGTATACGCATTTTCAATAATGAAAACGCGTAAAGAGAAGTTGGCAATAATTAGTCAAAAATGGGTGGCAACAATTAATCAAAAGAAAAGTTTCCCTTTTTGCTTTTCATAGCAACTTTCTTTGACTTCTTTTCTTTCAGTCTTGGTCCCCTATATCATCAGGTGGACAATAATATCAATATCATTGATATTCAGTTGAAAGATATTTTATATAATGAAGAATGGGAGTGGAACAGGCTCAATATCTCTATCCCCGACGAAGTGAAAAAAGTGATCCTTGATCAATATAACCTTATTACCATTTGTAACAAGGAAGACAAGCATATATGGACTTTTTCCCACACTGAAAAGTTTATGATAGGATCTTCTTGGAAGGAGAGGAGACAAGAAAGGATCCCAAACAACATGAATAATAGATTGTGGCACCATAACATCCCTTTCAAGATATCTTTTCTCGCAGGGAGGGCCATCCACAACCTGTTATCTATATACCAAAGGGTTGTGAAATTTGGGATCCCAATAGATTCAAAATGTTACTGCTGTAACTCAAACAGAGTGGCCACTGATCTTGAATCAGTGGACCATTTGTTTTGTCAATTAGATTTTGCTAAGAACATTTGGTTTTATTTTGCAGGATCTCTAGGCATGCTTACCAACAATATCAACCTGAGATTCACCCTTCTAAATTAGTGGAATCACAGAACCAAGAATCCTTTATGCACCCTAATTATCAAGATAGTTCCAACCTTCATTTGTTGGGAAATTTGGCGAACTAGATGCAGCAACAAATACGATGTTGAAAGACCTTCCAAATCAGTCTCTAACATCTTGTTTAATATTTTGCAGGTCTTGTGTAAAAGATTCAAAATAGAAAGATTTGGAGATACCTGGACGATATTACGTCAAACTTGTGACTACAACTTACAACAAAAAAAGGTCATCATTGTGAAGTGGATCAGACCTCATACTAATACACTAAAACTCAAAAGTGATGGAAGTTGTGTAAATGGAATATGAGAAGGAGAGGCACTGTAAGAGAGTTCGCTGGAAAGATCTTTTTTGCATACTCTATACGGCTAGGACCAGAGACGAGCAACTATGTGGAAGCAACCGCAATGATGTATGGGTTGAAATGGTGCTCAACTAGTGACTCTAGAACAGTTGGGGGAGAAACTGACTCTCTACTCTTTACAAATTACATAAACAAAGTATGGAAGCCTCCTGAATACTCATAGAAGACATCCAGAATAGTTGAAGAGAATGAATTCACAACCACTCATTGCTACGGGGAGCTAACAAAACTTTTGATAAGTTAGCCTCCCTAAGCCATGGAAATAATGGAATTCAAATATTCAACTCCTTCTCTGATCTGCCAACAATTATCAAAGGACTCACTAATATGAACAAATGGTTTTTTTTTTCATCCCTTAGGATCACAGAGGTAAAGGACAAAAATGTTACTTACGAACCTCCTTAGATTTCTCGGCCATTATGGCCTTTTTGGTAGGAGTATAACAAACATACTAGCCTCTTCTCAATGATCTTGTATATAGTTTGGGAAGCCAAACTCACTTTGTAACCTTTTGCACCAAGATCAATGCAGACAAAGTCTTATTAAAATAAAATAATAATAAAGTTGATAACATTACATTTTCATTGAAAGTTTATAAAGTATCTCTACTCTTCATCCATCATTTTTTTCGCATCGTTGATAGAACTTAAAAGCTGCTCGTTCTGAAAAAGAAAAGAGATAAAAGAAGCACTCAATAATCTACATAGAATTTACATTATACACACTGACAAGGTTAATTATATTTTTTTTACACTATCAACAAATTTTAACACGTTGCTTACCTTTTCTACCAAATTATAAATTAATGTTTATCAAAAAATTTAGTTATAACTTCCTAATATAATGACATAGTTATATAAATATATTAGCATAGAACTAATTAAACTTTAATATGTATGATGAGATGAAAACTAACCTCTACTTTTAGCTGGTCAATATCCTTAGATATTTGGTCCATATCCTTATATATTTGATCTTCAGTAGAAGTTAACCAAGTTGGATCACTCATCCTTGCCATGAACAATTTGTGCTGGAGTTCAAGCAATGCAACCTGATTCATAAGGTTGATGTATTCTAGTTTCTTGATTCTCCTAGAAATTGTAAGAAACATAAGAAAATTCTATGAAGAATGTTACATAAATAAGTGTTTGATACATTAAATGAGTTAAATAATCCAGAAAGTGTGATTTATAATCATAAAAATAAGATAAATTATATATTACAGCATACATGTAAATTAACTTGCCGATACAGACAATTATCTTCAATCAATGTGATAGAATATATGCGTCCACCACACGAGTCAGGAAACCAGGTCCCTTGACACTGCCAATTTACAAAATGCTCAAGAAACGGACAGCTAATGCAAGTAATGAACAAGACAAGAGTTTTACGTGGAAAAACTCCTTGCTTAAGGAAGAAACAATCACGACCTGTCCAACAAGATTTTCAACCAATCTTCGCTAGATGCAAGAGAAAACTGATCTATTATAACCTATGTAACTAGATACAAATCGTCTTCACCCCTATACTTGCAACATCCTATCACAAGACTTTGAGCCTAAGCAATATGACTATTGCCCACTACCCCAACTCACTCTAGTTGACGTAGACTTCAATACTCCGATCAAGGCTAGCTCTAGCAATGACTCGAAAACTAAGCAATAAGATTATTGCCCACTACACAACCACCCCTAGGTTAATGTAGACTTTTCTAACTACTTCAATGCTAACTCTAGCAAAGAAGTCACAATGACACAATACAAGGAGAAGTAATCAATATTCCTTTCTATGATAGGAACTGATTTTACAATGTTTAGCACACTAGACTCAACATTACAACAAAGCAACAACCTAAAACTATTCTTCAATAGTAGCTCGATTAGGTCCCTGTTGCCTTGAGAAAGTGGTCTTCTTTTGAGCACACACACCACTTTTCTTTTGCCTTGTAAAATTGATGTATGAAAACTAAGTTGTTTCATGTCTCAAAGATAGTATTTAGCATATGGACAAAACACCTGGTACCTTCTGATTGGCTGGACGTCTCTGTCGTCCAGCTGCTGCCCACCAACCACAGCAGGTGGTGGCAGCTTTTACAGCTGGACCAGGTCAACCAGGTCCCCCGATCAGGTCTCATGATTTGTAGTCTCTTCTAATTTGCCCCGATCAGGTCCCATGTTTTTTTTTACAGTGTCTCCCATTTGGTATGTGACACACACTAATTATGGGACCAAGCCCGCCAATTAGGTCCCGTGGTTTATTGATGCATCAAAACGTGAATTACAACACAATGGATATTATTAGGTAAAGAAAAACTCACTCAATAAAGTCTTGTTCTGAAGTAGAACCCCTTCTCGGAGAAGCCATTGAAACAACTAGAGATCAAATTAAGAATAAAAAAGTTTTTATTTTTATCTTAGCTATATGACTCGCTTATCACAAGAGAAGAAAAGCTCTTTAAATAGATCGATTTCATAATGTTCCTTCCAAAAGTAATATTCAAAATCAGATTATTGTAATAGAAAATTAATAAGTTTTGAAAAATTTGCATATCTTGAGAAAATGGTAAGAAATTAATTTTATTTCTCAATGACATGAAATTAATTGAAAATAATCTGAAGAGTCATTAATCAAGAATCTACGTCTTCAAAATTCAATATTTGAAAATAAATTTAAAGTTTGACTACTTTTCAAATGGTGATTGTAAGCCTTACGATTATATTGGATTTAAATTCATAAATTAATTTAGACTATATTAAGTTTAAGAAAATAGTCCAAATAATATGGCAATCCAAGTCAAATAAATGAGTCACTAAAATCACATCACTTGTCAAAGTTATGTGGCAATTTTCAAATCAAATTAAATGAGTCATTAAAATTATATCATGTGTCAAAGTTATGTGATAATCTAAGTCAAATTAAATAAACCATTAGAATCAAATCACGTGTCAAATTTTTGTGGCAATCCAAGTCAAATTGAATAAGCCACTAAAATAATATCATGTGTCAACGTTATGTGGCAATTCAAGTCAAATTAAATGAGACACTAGAATAATGTCACACTTATATGTGACATATTCTGACCAATCAAATCAAAGCTTTTCACTAGAGGAATGTGATTGGTCAGTTCAAACTGACCAATCAGATCACACATGTATACACCACTCTCTATAACTATAAATAGGGGTCCTCATCATTCTCAGGAATGGGTTCTTTCAAGAACAAAAAACAAGAAGAGAACTCGTGGATCAAAGACCGCAAATTCTCTACAAGCTACAAAGTTCAAGCAATCAAGTTTAAGATCAAGATCAAGAATGAAGGCAAATATCAAGACGTTCAAGATCAACTCACTTGTTCATATTTGTCATTCGTCATAACTATAGAAGTGTTCATGACGAATAATTCAAATTCAAGTTTGAATACAAAGATTCAAGATCAAGCTATTCAAGCCTTTGAATCTAAATCAAATTCAAGTTCAACATATTTCATATTATTTGAATAATCAAAGAATTATTATAGAAATTATAACACACCACATTTCAAAATCAAATATTATATTTTGTTATTTCAATTTTTCTGTCTTGATTTTTTATTTTTCTCAATTAGAAAATTTGTTGTTTACAGGAATAACCAAATATTTTGAGTGTCAAATACGAGTTGTTTGCAGGGAATAGTAACATTTTAAAATTTTCTTAAAAGTTTTAACTATTAACAAATAGTTTATGAACGTTATTATATTTATTATAAATTATTCATGATGTTGTTGTTTCATTGTCATCGTCAATATTACTTGTATTGCTACTGTTAAATTTTGTAGTTATTGATAATACAATATAATAATTACAGTCTTCAGGTCATCAAAAAATAATTACAACAGAACCATTCACAAAAAGCATGCACGTAAAATAACGACAATTAGTTATATATAATTCTTTATGTTAACTTGATATTCTATCATAATCAACAACATAGAAAACTATAGGTTTCTAAAGATCTTTGATCACATGGATAATCTAAAATCTCAAATCATCACCATGCTTATTATTGCTCCCTTCATTTTTTTAGTTGTTATATTGCATTTTTCGAGAGTT
Organism: Solanum dulcamara; assembly: GCF_947179165.1. Taxonomy (NCBI): domain Eukaryota; kingdom Viridiplantae; phylum Streptophyta; class Magnoliopsida; order Solanales; family Solanaceae; genus Solanum; species Solanum dulcamara. The sequence goes on from NC_077247.1 coordinate 39,977,582, forward strand.
AATTTAATTAATTTTTAAAGTTAAATTAGATTATATTAATTTAATATTTTATTAAAAAATTTAAATATTTAAAAATTATACGAAAAGTACTATAAATTACAATTATTTTTCATGTCAATATGATGAAAAAATACATCTTAAAATGTTAGTCAAAATTCATATCGTTTGACTTTCAAAAAGGAAATTGTGACAACTAAAGAGGAACAAAGGGAGTATTATACTAGACTCAACTAGAGCTGTCAAAATGGGTTTGGCCCGTGAGGCCGATCCAACCCAACCCTTAAATTAAGTGGGGTTGGGCTAAATTTTTTTAGCCCATTTAGGAACGAGACTTTTTAGCCCAGCCTCATTTGGTCCACCAGACTCATGGGCTCAATCCGTAAGCTTCAGAGGCCGGCCCGTGAGTCATGAATTTTAAAAATATTTATTATATATATTTTAAGTAGTGTTTTATTTTATCAAATCTTCGACAATTAGGCAATTAAAGTTATTATAACTATGAATCTTTGACCTCTTTTACTTTTATATTTATGCCTAATTTCTTGTTTCTCCTTTCTTGTCTAGTTTATGAAAAAATGATCATGTAATGTATGTTGTTATGATAAATCTTATGATTGTTAACTGTTGTATCTTGCATGTTCTATTGTTTTGTAAGTACGTATTTCACTAAAGTGTGTGGAATTCATGCACATGTGAATTTTTGACGTATTGGAGTTGTGTTGATCAATGTTCCATAGTCAGAGGCCAATATTATCCATCTTTTGATTGAAGGGTCAACTCGTCCCAACCAACAGCCCGCTTGGGATTGGATTGGGCTGTTATTTTATAGGTCTTTTACTTAAAAGGGTCAGTCCGTCCTACCCCATTTAACTCGCTAGCCCTTTAAAATTGGATTGGATTGGATTGGATTGGGTCAGTCCATTTTGACAGCTCTAGACTCAACGGAAGAAATTTTTTTGTCATGTAAAAAATTTAACATAAATTCAGCAACTCTCCAGGTAGGTCCAGATGGAGTCAATCAGATGTTCAAAGAAGTTATCATTGATTTCTCTCATATCACTTTTTTTTAACTTATTTTGAAAGTCATTTATACGGAGAAAGATCAGTAACGTTAATTATACACATAAATACGAGACATGTTTAACGATATATATTCAAAATTATATTTTATGTTTGACGTGTTTAACTAGCATTGGTTCCTCTCATGGCACTTTTCTTTTTTACTTATCTTGAAAGTCATATATACATAGAAGGGAGAAAGATCAGTTACGTTAGTTACACACATAAATACGAGACGTGTTTAACTATATATATTCAAGATTATATTTTTTATTTGACGTGGTTAACTATATATATATAATCAAGATTATATTTTATTTTTGACGTGTTTAACAATAAATATTCAAGATTATATTTTATATTTGATCAAAGTATATAAATGAATTTTGAACGGGGTTGGGATCCTATCTTCACAGAAGAGAAGTATAAATATAAGGGTAAAATTACGATTAAGAATGAAATTTATTTTTTAAATATTGTAATTTAAAGTATTTTCTCAACATGATTACTTATTTCAAAAGAGGTCAATTTTACATGCAAGAATTAACATTACAAAAAATTAAGATAAAAGAAAAAGTGATCAAATTTGCTCTCATACTATTTGTGAAATTGAGCAATTATCTTAACTTACAACAACAACAACTCAGTGAAATCCCACAATATGGAGTCTTGGGAGGTTGAGGGTGATGTTAAACCACATTTAGAAGTTGATGGATAAATCTAAAACTATTTTTTCTTGAACATACGTGGAGTCTACCCATTTTATGTTGAGCTATGTTAATGACACATAGGGGTGGAAATTGGGCGGGTCATAATGGGTTAAATCAACAATTGGGTCAAGACCCAACCCAACTCAAATTAGTTTGGGTCAAAATGGATTGAGTCAAAATGGTTAGGTAATGGATTATATAACGAGTCAAATTCAATCCAACCCATTTTTTTACTAAGATTAATTGTTCTTTTATACTATTTTAGTACCTAATAAAATTATTTTTTTCTTTATTATGGCTATATATAACATATCAAATTGAAAAAAAAGTTTTTTAAAAATATTTTAACAAGATTTCTCATGAGCCAATTCGGATTACATATCAACTCAATTTCTAATGGGTTGGCTTGAAATGGGTTAAGCTAATGAATGGGCGGGTCAATAATCAACCCAAACTTAAACGGGTTGAGTTAGGTTGACGGAGTTGGGTTTGTGTCACGACCCAAGCCTAGGGCCTAGACGTGACATGGCGAATGAGGAACCCGAAAGTACCTCAAACAAGCCTCTTAGCATTCTTTTAGCCTTTCATAGGTAATGATGATAAATAGACAAGCGGAAATCATAATAATAAATCTTCAACTTACATATGTCCAACAATACCTCTAACTATTAGATTTAATGGGGCTAAGACAAGTTCCTAGCTCACCCTCAATCATAATAGAAGAAATGCCATAATAAAATATCTTAACATATCATAAGCTAGAAAGACAAAGGAGTATTGTTCCCGGAACATGGGAACTCACCAAAAGTAGTCTTCAATGGAATATCAACTAGCCACGTGGAGGAGAACGAGGAGGAGCAGCGATCCCTACATGGTGATATCATGTAGGCAAAAGAGTATGCGTTAGTACTTTGAATGTACTAAGTATGTAAGGATGCATGAACATTGAGAAAATATTATAACATTTATGTAATATGGAACATAATGTAATACATGCATAATAAATCATATGGATATCCTTTAAAACATTCATTTTGTGGGAAGCTAACCATAACCGACATTTAAGACCATGCGAGCTATTACATGGAATCCAACATAACCCCCTACGTTGGCCGGGGAGACTACTTGCCAGGTAGAACTCCGTCAATTTCATTCATTTCTTTAACTTTAACTTTAAGGGCTATTTATGGATCCATTAGCCTAAGCCTACAAGGGCTCCTATGTTGGCACATAGTTAATGAGACAAGGGTTTGCTACTAGGATTCCCTTACCGAATCCCACCTCAATGCCTCATTCGGTGCTAAGTTAATCCCACGGAATAATTTAATACTTTAAAATATTCATAGCATATAACTTGAGAATTCAAACATCATATTCGGTAGAATAGCTCATTAAAACATTTGGTAATTCAATTATGCAAGAATTGTCCTTATTGCATAAAGAATCCATCATTCATATCATTTCATCATTCTTTCATTTCATAAGACTCCCTTTTGATCAAAGATATTGTTTTCATAAACATTTATTTGGAGTCAAAGCTTTCAAGTCAAACTTTATTGAAAATATAGTAAAACTAGGTGGGTTCAAATAACTTCAACTTGCAAACATATATGTAAATAAATATACATAAATACTTTGAAATCCATTAATTAAAAATCATGCTTTAAACAACCCACCATGAATTTCAAGAACCTTTAAATAGATAGTTAGAGGGTTTACTTGTAAATCATCAATTCGTACATATGAAATTATGTTGCATCAAAATATAGTAATAATCATTAGTTTAACCATGATTCATACTATTAAGTAAATATAAGAATTAACATAAGAAAATATTACTTGAAATCAAGATATTTAATTGAAAGAGTTTTTGGACTACATGGGTGGAAGAACCCATGGATAAATACACACATAACTTAGAGTAGAGTTTAAAGAAAATAAATATAATTTATCATATAATCAAAATAATTTAGACATGAGAGTGGAAGGAATACTCTCATTGAAACCTTACATACCTGGAAACCGAAGCTTTAGTTGGTACCGGAAGACTTAATGAACACTCTTGAGTCCTAGCTTCTCTCCTTGCCGGAACGTTTTGTGTACTACCCGGAATATATGAATCACTGGAATAGTATTTCTTCACTACTAAGAACTAAGACTATATTTGAGAATGTGTATAGAGAGAAGATTTGCTTGAGAAAGCTTGATGAATAAAATGAGGAAATAAGGTGGGTATTTATAGGTGGGAAAGATGACCTAACAATAAATAAAATAATTATAAATAAAAATCTGAAAATTTAGTGGAATATATTGATGTCATGGATGATGTTAAATGGAGGACAATTTATGTCATGAGTGATGTCAAATGTATCTAGATCTTTCTATGGTAGGTGAAATGAGTTATCTTTGACAGAATACTCTTTTTGGGAGCTGCGTTTGAATAAGATAAATTCCTTATTAGGATTTGGTGTCTTCATAAGAATTGTAGATATGGAAGTCTAGTTTCATATCGTTCAAGAATCAACCAATTTGGATAAACCTACAGTGAGATATGATTTTTCTTCTATAAACATTCATTTCCGTAACAGCATCCTACCTTACAAAGATTAATTTATTTGACCTACTTAACCTCCGAATCGTAAAATATGGTCTTCATAAAAGTTGTAGGTAATGATCTTGTGGTTACTCAGAAATTTGAATCACTCAATTTGGATATTTCTATGAAAAGTTATGACCAAAATACAGAGACTGTATCATGTTTAGGCAAAAATTGAAACATCGTATACAACGTTTTTAGGGGATATTACATTATCTCCCCCTTGGGAACATTCGTCCTCGAATGAGAAAAGACTTAGCTTGAGTAGAGTAGAGTATTAACAAACAACCTATCATTAATGCAACAGTGTAATTTAAAATATCATTTAAAAAAAATATTTCATAATTTTGCAAGCATATGACAAGAAAAGTTGAGATGTAAAGATTTCAAGTAATTGAGCAAGAACAACTTAATACCTTAGGTTTGGGTAGAGGGGAAAAGATGAGGGTATCTCTTAATCATATCCGCTTCCGCTTCCCATGTTGCACTTTCTATTTGTTGATTCCTCCAAAGGACTTTAACAGATGCAATTTCTTTGTTTCTCAATCTCTTAACTTGCCGGTCCAAAATTTCCACAGGAACTTCTTCATAGGTCAAGTTTTCTTCAATATTCACTACTGCCATAGGTACAATGGAACTAGAATCACCCACATGTTTTTTCAACATAGACACGTGAAACACCGGATGAACCATGGCCATTTCCAATGGTAATTCCAACTCATATGCAACCTTACCAACACGTCTCACAATTCTATAAGGCCCTACATATCTAGGGCTCAATTTCCCTTTCTTACCAAATCGAACCACACCTTTCATGGGTGAAACCTTCAGATACACCCAATCATCCACATTAAACTCAAGATCCCTTCTTCTAGTGTCAGAATAGGACTTTTGACGACTTTGAGCCGTCTTCAACCTCTCTCTAATGATCTTCACCTTCTCTAAAGCATCAATGTCACGACCCACTTTTCATCAGGTCATGATGGCACCTACTATAACCCTCTAGTAGTTAAGCCAACCCGTCAACCCAGAACTTCAAGTAATGTGTTTGAAGGCAAAAACTATATAAGAGCATTGAATTATAAAAGTAAACAGAATGAATAAGCGGAAGTAAACCAAAACATGTTTTAAACAACTAAAGATCCCTCCCAGAACCTGGAAGTCACAAGTACAGAGCTGCTACAAAATAAAATATGAGTACAAGTCCCGAAAGTGGACCAAAAAGATATAAAACAACTGGCTAGTCTCAGAAGGCAAAAGACGGGCCATCCATTCTGAAGGAGACAGAAGTGATCCAAAAACGCCAAGTTATCACCCTAGTCTCCGAATCTGACTACAACAAGATCGATCTATTCGTGACAGTAGCTGGTGCTCGGTCCTGCATCACGAAAGTAGATGCAGAGTGTAGTATGAGTACCAAGACAACAGGTACCCAGTAGGCATCATAGGCCGACTGAGCAGAAAAGGTGAAAACAATATGAAAAAGAGGAATAAGCCTAAATAGGAATCAACATAAGCATCTAAAGTGAAAAGAGTACTATCTACGAGAGCTACAGCTAACTATACCCAACTGGGCCCCCATAAGCCCAGCCGGGACACTCGTACGCAAGTTAAATAAAAACCCGAACGAACCCCCATAAGTTCGCCGAGTACACAGAATAGCTACAACTACCAAGGCTAGGAACCAAGAATATGCGATGTCAGGAACCGAAGTACTGTATCATTTCCAAAACCCAGAATCTCCAAGAGTCAATCGATCTAGGGGTGACTTAGGGGTCGAGGTCGGGACTGGGACCCAGATGCTCGCCCGAATATTCAAAGTGGCCAAGGCCGGGACTGGGTACCCGGATGCTTGCCATAATACATAAGTGCGGGACTGGATACCCGGATGCTCGCTGTAATACATCGGTGCGGTCGAGGCCGGGACTGTGTACCCGGATGCTCGCCGTAATACATCGATATGATCGAGGCCAGGACTGGATACCCGGATGCTCGTCATACTAGCAAGTCGGCGGAGGCCGGGACTGAGTACCCGGATGCTCCCCGATAATTCAGAACGGAGGCCGGGACTGGGTACCCGGATGCTCCCCGATAATTCAGAACGGAGGCCGGGACTGGGTACCCGGATGCTCATAGATAATTTATCCCATGGTTTCGAATATATCCTTTCCAACTAATCAACAACAGTACCGAGAATATCCTCCCCAATGTGTCAACTGATATGCCGCCAAAACTTGAACCGGAGCCGAAGCCAAACGATCATGAATTCTAGTATTGCCAACGCATCTCAAAAGTTATGACTATACCAAGTTATGGGTGAGAGTGTTATTAAGAGCAAGGGTATCGCCTAGCTAAGGCCGACTACTAGGCACTAGCCCGCTACACCATTCTACAGGGATCTAAGTCCACCGGAGCGACGCCGGGCATATAAAGAAAGTTTACATCCTATACTAAGGCCAACATACTCCACAGTATCAACAACATGCTCATTCAACTCTCCTTATAATACTAACAAATAACGATAAGATACACATGCTTCTAAATACCTGAAAAACCTGATAACAAGCCTAAATCATGATTTCTAACACCTATACTAAGGCCAACATACTCCACAGTATCAATAGCATGCTCATTCAACTCTCCTTATAATACTAACAAATAACGACAAGATACATCTGCTTCTAAATACCCGAAAAACCCGATAACAAGCCTAAAGCATGATTTCTACCATCTAAGATATACAATCAAACTACCCAATCCAAATTCCAACTATTTCAACATGCTTTCACACATTCCAGCTCAATCTAAAGAAAGGTAAACCGTAGCCTACCTGTAGGCCAAACATGCGGGCTTCAAATCACTGTGCTGGAGCTTTCCCTTTCGAACGACCTCGGAACGCTGCCAAATTGTCAAAAATAGAACCACAACGTTGATACGGTCGTTTAGACACTAATTTCATAATTTTTGGAAATGGACCAATTTTTGGGTCGAAAACGGGAATTATGGGACCCACATACGAAATTCCGGATTTGACCCCCAAAACAGGTTCTAAACGTCACCCCAAGCTCAAAAATCAGATTTATAACGTAATTCGGGGTGGTAAATTACGTAAGATGATCAAAAATCAATTTTCCCATTTTTAAACTAAGAAAACGATATAAGGCAGCCTCTTTACACGTCGATTTATCAAAAACGAAAATTTGTCAATCAAAACAAATTATACCATGACGTTCCTTGCGAAAAACCCCACAATCTAGCCTCAAGAATCACTCAAAACGGAGTTATATTGACCAAGATACACTCTTTCAAAATTCAATAAAATTTCATTCCGAAAATCACTAAATCTGCAGCTAAAAATCAATTTATTACCTCGAACGACATGCCAAAAACAGATTCTGAAACTTCCAAGATGTTCTCCTTAAATTTCCACGCAAGATAGCCTCTGGAATCACCCAAATCGGATTTATATTGGTCAAGAAATAACTTGTCAAAGTTCTTCAAAAATCCATTCCGAAAATGGATACTGCTGCAAATAAAATCACGATTTTTACCTGAATCGAATGCTCCAAATCAGTTTTCAATCTCTCCAATGCGTTCTCCACGAAAAACCTCACAATTTTGCCTTTTGAATCACCCAATTTGGAGCTCTAGAACTCAAGAAATGAGGGTTCAAAGTTGAGGAGAAAAATCTGAAAATCTGGTGCAAAATCTGCACTATTGCACCAGATTTTTCTGGTTTTTCATTATTTAAAGTCTCCGAATGGACCCTCGGAATTCGTTCGGAATCCGATAAAAATAAACCAGATATGCTACCCTACTAAATTCGATAATTCGGACTCAATGGCGCATTCAGAATTCTCATACGAGGTTATTATAATAAAAAGTGGGCCCCACATCCAAGAGTCATTTTAAGTCATATTTCACAACGGGCCTCGATATTAGTTCGGAAGCCTCAAAAAGTGAACGAAGGGTCGTTCTAGACCAAAATCAACATTTCGGAACTAACCGCGCTGTCAGAATTTTTATTCGAGCGCATTTTCCAAAAATGTTGACCAAAGTCAACTATAGGCTAAGTTTCAAAGTCAAAAGCACCAAATAGCCCCAAATTCGTATCGATTGACTCGATAGTCATTCCAACAGTGCTACTAGCCTAATTTGGTCATTCCGGAGCTGATGGAACCATCAAAATTTGAATTCGAGATTTCGTTGGCCCAAAACTCAAAAAGTCACAACTAAACTATCTTAGGCCTTTAAAATACCAAAATGGACTCGGGACCTCTAAAAATTCAACCAATACTTCTTCTAGACCAAAGACCATCTCTTGAATCCAACGGAGTTGTCGGAATTCCATTCCGAGCATCGGAACTCCAAAAGTTGACCAAAGTCAAACCTTGGCTTAAAGTTCCTCAAATTCTCAACTCAAGGCCTCAAATCTTCGTTACAGCTCCAAAACTGATTCCGTAAAGTCTCCTAAGCCTATTTCAACATTTCGGAGCTGCTGGAATCGACAGAATTTCATTCTGAGACTCGTAGCTTCAATTGACCCCAAATACCACTTTTTTAACATTTAAAGCTTATGAAACTCATAATTTCCAAACACTTAACTTTTCATAGGATTTTCTAAAAATCAACACCTGGTAACAATTTGAAATGACTCGGGGCATCTAAAGGGAGGGGTAAAATGGTCATTTTACAAAAATTCCAAAAATGACCTTGAGGGTCATTACAATATCCACTACTAAAAGAACTTTCGTCCGCGAAAGTAAAAGTACAATCCCTCTCTAGAGGCACGAAAGGACGAGGGTTTTGGACCTGCATTCTTTGCCTAAATTTTAGACACCCTCTCGAGTTGAACAACGCCATCACAGAACTTAGGCTGAGAAGAAAATCCTCAATTTCACTTCCAACTCCAAAAACTCCTTCAGTCCTTTCTTGGGCTCCCACTCTCACTCGTTTAGCCCGAACTTGACTCAAAACACTGGATTTCAATTGAGGACAACCAAAATAAACCAAAACCACCGAATTGAGTAATACACGACCATGGCAGATACAACTCACTCAAAATTTCAAGTATTTGTCTTTTGTTTTCAAATCCTTTTCTCCAAGCCACTAAGGGCGTTCTACCAATCCTTACCTATCTCGAAAACCTTCAACGCAATTCGAAAATTGCCTATCGAACCATACAATACCTACCTCTAAGGAGTTACATACGCTACCTGAACATATGAGGATGAAAACAATCAAAACAAGGACACCCCGCGCAAAGCCCCAAATCCCAACCTCAACTTGAAAAACCAGAACTCAAAATGAAACTGATGTTTTGGAACTGAACACTCCTTAAGCTTCTGAAAACTTGACTCACACTCCTTGGACCAAACAAAGGGAACATCCTAGTGAGTCAAATGGATCAATGATGTTGCAATGGTGGAGAAACCCTCGATGAATCATCGATAATACCCAGCCAATCCAACAAAGCTCTGAATCTCTGTAACAGATGTGGGCCTAGCCCAACCACGAATAACCTTAATCCTCGTCGGATCCACCCTGATACCCTCTCTGGACACCACGTGTCCTAGCAAATGCCACAGACTCCAACCAAAACTCGCACTTTGAGAATTTAGCATAAAGTTGCTGGTCTCTCAAGGTCTGGAGCACAACCCTCAAATGTTGCACGTGCTCCTCTCTACTCCGTGAGTATACTAGTATATCATCGATGAGTACAATCATAAAAGAGTCAATATAAGGACTGAATACTCGAGTCATAAGGTCCATAAAAGTTGTTAGGGCATTAGTAAGTCCAAAAGACATCACAAGGAAATCGTAGTGGCCATAGCGAGTCCAAAACGCAGTATTAGGAATGTCGGTTGCTCTAATCTACAACTAGTGATAGCCGAACCTAAAGTCAATCTTAAAAAAATACAATCACAACCTGAAGCTGGTCGAACAGATTATTGATACGAGGCATGGGGTAATGAATTTTTTTGTCACCTTGTTCAGCTGCTTGTAATCAACACACACCCGCATAATCCCATCTTTCTTCTTAACAAACAAGATGGGTGCACCCACGGCGACACACTCGGGCAAATAAAGCCTTTACCTAGAAGATCCTCAAGCTGTACACTGAGCTCCTTCAGCTCTGTGGGAGCTATACGGTAAGGTGGTATAGAAATAGGCTTCGTTCCCGGCTCCAAATCTATGGCAAAGTCAATATCTCTATCTGGGGGTAGACCAGGTAGGTCAGTAGGGAAGACATCAGTATACTCCCTAACCACAGGAACTAAATCAATAGTAAGGGCCTCACTAGACACATCACGGACATAAGCTAAGTACGCTAAGCACCCGAATGCAACTAGCCATTGGGCCTGCATAAAGGATATGATCCCAGTTGGTGAGCGACTATAAACACCCTACCACAAGACCGGGGGAATACCAGGCATGGATAATGTAACGGTCTTGGCATAACAGTCCAAAACCGCATGATGAGGGGATAGCCAATCCATGCCCAGAATAACATCGAAGTCCAGCATATCAAGTAAAATAAGATATGTCCGAGTCTCATGCCCCTTAATAGTCACCACACAGGATCTACAAACCTGATCCACTACTAAAGAATCCCCTACCAGGGTCAAAACATGTAACGGGACCTCAAGTGACTCATAAGAAATACCCAAACGTGGAGCAAAATATATAGACACATAGGAATACGTGGAACCTGGATCAAATAAAACTGAAGCAGTCTGCTGACAAATAAGGATAGTACCTATGATAACATCATCTGATGCCTCAGCCTCTGCCCTCGCCTGAGCAGCATAGAAGTGGCCCTGTCGGCCTCCCCCACGAACATTCGCCCTACCACCTGACCACCTCCCTGGGAACCTCCCTGAATACCCTGATGACCATCGCCACGGCCGTGACCCCGATCTATACCTCCTGGTGGAGGTAGTGCTACTACCAACGGTCTAGCCCAACCGGGACACTCCCTATCCCAGTGCTCTAGTGAGCCACAATCGAAACATCCTGAAGCTGAGGGACTCGTGATAACTCGTTCACGGTAGGAAGAAAGCGGACCTGATCCCCTCGAGCTTTGCCCTGCGATGGAACCCCCCGAACGGAGTTGACTACCCTCAACTGCTGGCAGGGCAGCCTGAATCGGCCGGCTGGACTGATCCTGCTGGTACCTATGCTGGAATCTCTAGCGGGGCCTGTCATAACTATTATGGCCCTTATATTGGGACCCATTGTAGCTATCATGATGCCTGGGTCTCTTATCGCTTTCCCCTTGGGCCTGACGATGAATAATATCAATCTTGCGGGCATGATCCACCACATCCAGAAATGAGCAGCCCACAGAAACCAAGTGCTCAGTCCCCACACTCAGGTAAGGTCTCAATCCGAGCAGAAAAACATTATACCCGCTCCTCCTCAGTGGGTAGAATCATAGTGGCATGTTGGGAAAGCTGATGAAATTTGGCCTCGTACTCCGTAATTATCATGTGACCCTTCTCCAACCGATTAAACTGATTCGGGAGTCGGTCTCTAACACTCCTAGGGATGTATAGAGCCAGGAAAGCCTCTGAGAACTGGGCCCATGTCAATAGTGGTGACCCAGCTAGCCTGGACTACAAATAAGAGCGCCACCACTGTCTAGCTTCCCTTCTGAACTGGTGAGCAGTGAAGTCGGCGCCTCTGGACTCCACAAGACCTAAGGAATGGAGTTGCTCCTGACAGGTAGTCAAGAACGCTCCAGAAAATGTCGGGGGTGACAGTCTTCTAAATACCCCTAACATCTTCTGATCCTGTAATGACATCACACCCTCCAAAACTGTTGGCGGGGGTGCAACAACTGGTGGAGGCGGCTGAACCTCAGGTGTTGGCTAGATGGACGGATCCCGCAGTGCTGGTATGCATGTTACTGGGTCGGGGCCTGTGGTACAACCCCTATAGCTGTGAGGAGCTGCACAATCGCTGCCTACAGTGCTGGGGTCATAACTGGTGCAGCTGGGGGCTGAGCTGGTGGTGGTGGTCCCTCTGGCTGAGTAGGAATAGGAGCGTCCTGATGCTCCTCTACTAGCTTCGGCTCTATCTTTGGGTCGGAAGCTAGTGCTGCTCCCCTACCTACTCTATGGGGCTGGCCTCAAGGCCTACCCAGAACTGGTGGGTCATCATCTCCAATAGTACCGCGCGTACGAACCATTCCGATGAAAGAGCGAAACAAATGAGATTTCAGGAAACCAATAAGACACAAGAATGCACGAAATGAAGCAACATAGAGATCGTTCCTAATGACATCCTGTAGCCTCTCGAAGATAAGTTACGGACGTCTCCGCACCCATCCGCGAGACTCTACTAGACGTTAGCTCTGTACAAGTGAGACCAACGAACCTGGGGCTCTGATACCAACTTGTCACGACCCACTTTTCATCAGGTCATGATGGCACCTACTATAACCCTCTAGTAGTTAAGCCAACCCGTCAACCCAGAACTTCAAGTAATGTGTTTGAAGGCAAAAACTATATAAGAGCATTGAATTATAAAAGTAAACAGAATGAATAAGCGGAAGTAAACCAAAACATGTTTTAAACAACTAAAGATCCCTCCCAGAACCTGGAAGTCACAAGTACAGAGCTGCTACAAAATAAAATATGAGTACAAGTCCCGAAAGTGGACCAAAAAGATATAAAACAACTGGCTAGTCTCAGAAGGCAAAAGACGGGCCATCCATTCTGAAGGAGACAGAAGTGATCCAAAAACGCCAAGTTATCACCCTAGTCTCCGAATCTGACTACAACAAGATCGATCTATTCGTGACAGTAGCTGGTGCTCGGTCCTGCATCACGAAAGTAGATGCAGAGTGTAGTATGAGTACCAAGACAACAGGTACCCAGTAGGCATCATAGGCCGACTGAGCAGAAAAGGTGAAAACAATATGAAAAAGAGGAATAAGCCTAAATAGGAATCAACATAAGCATCTAAAGTGAAAAGAGTACTATCTACGAGAGCTACAGCTAACTATACCCAACTGGGCCCCCATAAGCCCAGCCGGGACACTCGTACGCAAGTTAAATAAAAACCCGAACGAACCCCCATAAGTTCGCCGAGTACACAGAATAGCTACAACTACCAAGGCTAGGAACCAAGAATATGCGATGTCAGGAACCGAAGTACTGTATCATTTCCAAAACCCAGAATCTCCAAGAGTCAATCGATCTAGGGGTGACTTAGGGGTCGAGGTCGGGACTGGGACCCAGATGCTCGCCCGAATATTCAAAGTGGCTAAGGCCGGGACTGGGTACCCGGATGCTTGCCATAATACATAAGTGCGGGACTGGATACCCGGATGCTCGCTGTAATACATCGGTGCGGTCGAGGCCGGGACTGTGTACCCGGATGCTCGCCGTAATACATCGATATGATCGAGGCCAGGACTGGATACCCGGATGCTCGTCATACTAGCAAGTCGGCGGAGGCCGGGACTGAGTACCCGGATGCTCCCCGATAATTCAGAACGGAGGCCGGGACTGGGTACCCGGATGCTCCCCGATAATTCAGAACGGAGGCCGGGACTGGGTACCCGGATGCTCATAGATAATTTATCCCATGGTTTCGAATATATCCTTTCCAACTAATCAACAACAGTACCGAGAATTTCCTCCCCAATGTGTCAACTGATATGCCGCCAAAACTTGAACCGGAGCCGAAGCCAAACGATCATGAATTCTAGTATTGCCAACGCATCTCAAAAGTTATGACTATACCAAGTTATGGGTGAGAGTGTTATTAAGAGCAAGGGTATCGCCTAGCTAAGGCCGACTACTAGGCACTAGCCCGCTACACCATTCTACAGGGATCTAAGTCCACCGGAGCGACGCCGGGCATATAAAGAAAGTTTACATCCTATACTAAGGCCAACATACTCCACAGTATCAACAACATGCTCATTCAACTCTCCTTATAATACTAACAAATAACGATAAGATACACATGCTTCTAAATACCTGAAAAACCTGATAACAAGCCTAAATCATGATTTCTAACACCTATACTAAGGCCAACATACTCCACAGTATCAATAGCATGCTCATTCAACTCTCCTTATAATACTAACAAATAACGACAAGATACATCTGCTTCTAAATACCCGAAAACCCCGATAACAAGCCTAAAGCATGATTTCTACCATCTAAGATATACAATCAAACTACCCAATCCAAATTCCAACTATTTCAACATGCTTTCACACATTCCAGCTCAATCTAAAGAAAGGTAAACCGTAGCCTACCTGTAGGCCAAACATGCGGGCTTCAAATCACTGTGCTGGAGCTTTCCCTTTCGAACGACCTCGGAACGCTGCCAAATTGTCAAAAATAGAACCACAACGTTGATACGGTCGTTTAGACACTAATTTCATAATTTTTGGAAATGGACCAATTTTTGGGTCGAAAACGGGAATTATGGGACCCACATACGAAATTCCGGATTTGACCCCCAAAACAGGTTCTAAACGTCACCCCAAGCTCAAAAATCAGATTTATAACGTAATTCGGGGTGGTAAATTACGTAAGATGATCAAAAATCAATTTTCCCATTTTTAAACTAAGAAAACGATATAAGGCAGCCTCTTTACACGTCGATTTATCAAAAACGAAAATTTGTCAATCAAAACAAATTATACCATGACGTTCCTTGCGAAAAACCCCACAATCTAGCCTCAAGAATCACTCAAAACGGAGTTATATTGACCAAGATACACTCTTTCAAAATTCAATAAAATTTCATTCCGAAAATCACTAAATCTGCAGCTAAAAATCAATTTATTACCTCGAACGACATGCCAAAAACAGATTCTGAAACTTCCAAGATGTTCTCCTTAAATTTCCACGCAAGATAGCCTCTGGAATCACCCAAATCGGATTTATATTGGTCAAGAAATAACTTGTCAAAGTTCTTCAAAAATCCATTCCGAAAATGGATACTGCTGCAAATAAAATCACGATTTTTACCTGAATCGAATGCTCCAAATCAGTTTTCAATCTCTCCAATGCGTTCTCCACGAAAAACCTCACAATTTTGCCTTTTGAATCACCCAATTTGGAGCTCTAGAACTCAAGAAATGAGGGTTCAAAGTTGAGGAGAAAAATCTGAAAATCTGGTGCAAAATCTGCACTATTGCACCAGATTTTTCTGGTTTTTCATTATTTAAAGTCTCCGAATGGACCCTCGGAATTCGTTCGGAATCCGATAAAAATAAACCAGATATGCTACCCTACTAAATTCGATAATTCGGACTCAATGGCGCATTCAGAATTCTCATACGAGGTTATTATAATAAAAAGTGGGCCCCACATCCAAGAGTCATTTTAAGTCATATTTCACAACGGGCCTCGATATTAGTTCGGAAGCCTCAAAAAGCGAACGAAGGGTCGTTCTAGACCAAAATCAACATTTCGGAACTAACCGCGCTGTCAGAATTTTTATTCGAGCGCATTTTCCAAAAATGTTGACCAAAGTCAACTATAGGCTAAGTTTCAAAGTCAAAAGCACCAAATAGCCCCAAATTCGTATCGATTGACTCGATAGTCATTCCAACAGTGCTACTAGCCTAATTTGGTCATTCCGGAGCTGATGGAACCATCAAAATTTGAATTCGAGATTTCGTTGGCCCAAAACTCAAAAAGTCACAACTAAACTATCTTAGGCCTTTAAAATACCAAAATGGACTCGGGACCTCTAAAAATTCAACCAATACTTCTTCTAGACCAAAGACCATCTCTTGAATCCAACGGAGTTGTCGGAATTCCATTCCGAGCATCGGAACTCCAAAAGTTGACCAAAGTCAAACCTTGGCTTAAAGTTCCTCAAATTCTCAACTCAAGGCCTCAAATCTTCGTTACAGCTCCAAAACTGATTCCGTAAAGTCTCCTAAGCCTATTTCAACATTTCGGAGCTGCTGGAATCGACAGAATTTCATTCTGAGACTCGTAGCTTCAATTGACCCCAAATACCACTTTTTTAACATTTAAAGCTTATGAAACTCATAATTTCCAAACACTTAACTTTTCATAGGATTTTCTAAAAATCAACACCTGGTAACAATTTGAAATGACTCGGGGCATCTAAAGGGAGGGGTAAAATGGTCATTTTACAAAAATTCCAAAAATGACCTTGAGGGTCATTACAATCAAGTACCAAATCGGGGCCCAACAAGGTCATCTCACCTACTTCGTACCAACCTACCGGTGATCTACATCGTCTCCCATACAAAGCCTCAAACGGTGCCATCTCAATACTTGAGTGGTAACTATTATTATAGGCAAACTCGATGAGAGGTAGATGATCATCCCAATTCCCTTTAAACTCCAATACACAAGCCCTTAACATATCCTCTAGTGTTTGAATCGTCCTTTCGGCTTGCCCATCCGTTTGAGGATGGAATGCTGTGCTCAACTTTACCTTAGTACCGAGGCCTTTTTGAAATGATCTCCAGAAGTGAGAAGTGAATTGGGTACCACGATCCGAAATAATGGATAATGGCACACCATGCAACCTCACCAACTCCCGAATATACAACTTGGCATAGTCTTCGGCACTATAGGAAGTTTTAACCGGTAAGAAGTGAGCTGACTTAGTCATTCTATCAATAATTACCCAAATCGAGTCATGACGTTTCCGAGTATGAGGCAAACCCACTACAAAATCCATATTCATATTTTCCCATTTCCAAGTTGGGATTTCAATGTCTTGGGCTAGGCCACCCGGTCTTTGATGTTCGGCCTTCACTTGTTGACAATTTGTACATTCGGACACAAACCTTGCTATGTCCTTCTTCATGCCACCCCACCAATACAACTCCTTTAAGTCTCGGTACATTTTTGTTGAACCGGGATGAATGGAGTATCTAGAATTATGAGCCTCCATCAAGATCAAACTCCTTAGGCCATCAACATCTGGAACACATATCCGACCTTGGTAGTATAGAACCCCATCTCCCCCTTGGGAAAAGACTTCTATCTTCTTTTCCTTTACCAACTTCTTTAACTCGATAAACTTTGGGTCAAGATCTTGCTTTGATTTAACATCCACCACCAAAGAGGATTCAGAACTATTTTGAACAACCATACCCCCATCATTAGTACTACCCAACTTCACCCCTAATCTAGCCAATCGGTGAACATCTTTCACCAACTCCCTCTTCCTTTCATCCACATGGGCCACACTCCCCATAGATATTCTACTAAGTGCATCAGCAACCACATTGGCTTTACCTGGATGATAGTGCACACTCATGTCATAGTCCTTAAGGAGTTCTAGCCACCTCCTTTGCCTTAGATTAAGGTCCTTTTGGGTAAACACATATTGAAGACTCTTATGATCAGTATATACATCCACATGCACCCCATAGAGGTAATGCCTCCAAATCTTCAGAGCAAAAACAACAGCCGCCAATTCAAGGTCATGGGTAGGGTAGTTGCGCTCATGCACCTTTAGTTG